>NW_026927240.1:0-303725 GCF_032062105.1 Saccostrea cuccullata | reverse complement strand
AAAAGATTAATATAATCTAAAATTATAAGGGTGATAACTTCAACCAACAGAAAATGCTGCTTCCCATTTCATAATTTGATAAATGTGTTATTTATTTGTGCATTTAATATTTTATACTTGAAGAAGAATATTCATATGTTTGCTTGCATGCAAGGAACATGCTATGTCAGCTTGAAATCCCAGTTGGATATTATATTTAGTACAATATACCTTATAAAAAAGTAGATGTGCGGCTAATGCCATAGATTGGACGTCTATGAATATTCTTTATTTGACTTAGTATATAATTAGTATTTGAGATTCACATTAACGTTTTTCCTTGTATGTATCTGTTAACTTGATTTCTATTTTTTTATTATTTTTAAATTAGGCCTGTCCAGACATCATCACGGTGGGTTGAATGTTCACCAAAAAATGTATTTGCATCATGACTCCCTCCTTGTTCTACACATTACCCGGGATTTCATATTTTCTTATTTCATATATAATGTATATGTTCGTTTGGTGTTTTATTCAAACACGTTCTGTTTATTGAAGTAAATGTAAACTTTATTACTTGTATGTGGTTCTTCTCTGTTAGCCATACATTCACACAAGGCTTTTCAATGGCCCGTGTTAAATGATTAACCGTTGGGCCATCAGCGTAATTTGAGTACAAGTTCACCTTCTTACAGGATTTACATGTAGCAATGCGTCAGGCAAAATTACAATCATTGTGGGCTTAAACAATTGTTACAGAGCTGCATCTGTTAGACGCTCCCATCGAGCTACATGTATAAAACATTATATGGTGGACACTGATAGAGTTAAATTTTTATAAATCATAAAACACTTGAATTTAGCATTTAATAAATTTTAAACATGGCTAAAGAATTTAAGGTGTACGATGTTGTTGAAGGGATGGCAAACATGTAAGATATTCAAAATTCATTGAAAAGCCAAACATTTTTATAAAGGTGGGGGGGGGGGGGGGACTTTGCTACCTCACCAAAAACATTTAATAGGAAAAAATCAGAAGACAGGGTTATATTTTTTGGCCTTCGCCCCCCCGCCTTTCCCCAAACCCAAAGCGTATCCACCTTACAGTGTATTCCTAAAGGTTTGATAACATAATTTATCTTGCATGTAGGGAGCAGAAATATGCCACCATATAAAACAGTGACCGAGACTAATTTTCTACGTGGAAAGGTTCACTTCTAAAGGATCGGTGACCATTTTCACAAAAAAGTCTTAGAAGTAAGATGAAAAATCGTAAAATCTTTTGAAGTACATGTATTCATTTTTTCTATTATTTTTTTTTCGAACTTATTTTAACTAAGTACACGTAACTTAAAGTTATAGAAATCAATATAAGATTGGGACAATTTTCATCTTAGTCGTCAGATTTTTTTTAGAGAAGGGCCACAGACTTATAAGTTCGGAGTTTGATGTTTGTGGGTTTTTTTTTCCGTTTACTAACTAAAATTAAAGCTTGTCGATTTCCGTTCAATATTTTCAACATGACAAAGAAACTTCGCGGGCTTATAATTATAACTCCAGTTCAATACATTTTTCACGAGTTTTATGCATATTTATGTCTGTATTAGAGAGAATACGTAAAAGATATAAATGATTAAAAATTATAGATAGAAACTACGGTTCTTGTTCAAAGTTATTTGTGTTATTGCTGAAATACCGGTATTTATTAACGGTAAGGGAATTGGAAGCTGTCTGAAATCGATCTTATAGAAGGCATATCAGAACATTTAAACAAGAGGGGCAGGATTAAATCAGCTGCTGCAGTATCTTTTAGCTAGTGTTTATATATTAGCAGGTTTTTTTTATTCTGACCGGTGCCCGTGGCTTGAAAGGAAGTTTCAGGTAAGTAATACACATATTCAGTTTTCATGGTTTTCCATACATGTATGTATCACATGTTCGATGGCTGCTTGGAAATAATTGGGGCATTACGTGTATTACTTTCCTTTCTAATGTACTTTTTTTGTGATACATGTACATTTGATAGAAATATTTATTTATTAAATACTAACAATATTAAGAAATATTTTAGAAATACTATCATGATATAATATAAATGAGTCGATGTCCCGGTTGACAGAAAATACACACATAAAATTTACATAATAAAATCATTATCAACTAAACCTAAACTAAAGAAAATATTTACTAGTTGAAAACACTATAAGAAGAAAACTAGTAAATTTACTGTCCATACAATTACTACCATTTAAGTAGTTTTACTAGGTATTGGATAGATTTACTAGATAACATAAGTAAATCTAGAATATATAAGTAACTTTCACTATAGGTATCCAGGCATCGATCTAAGATACGACACTGTACAAGGTCTATAAATGTTGTATATCGTACACTATGAAGTACAATGTACACCTCCGCACATTTTTAAGAGGGCAGGGTGGTTGTTCCCATGTTCAGACTATTTTGACCTCCTTTAGAAGAAGAGCTCCATATAGATATATAAAGATGTTCAAATTTTAAAACTAAAATGTATGCAATTTTTCTTTGCTAAATGATAGTTGACAGTTTAAGATACCATATCTAAAAATTTCAGTTATATTTAATGGTTAATTTTTCGACACCCCTCCCCCCCCCCCCACCCCAAGCCTCCTTAAGCTCACGTGGTTTTTCGCACAAACTTAGATCACATTCTTCTCGCAATAAAATTAACATTATCGAATTCAGTACGACAACACAACCCTAAGTTGTATTACATATATCATACCATTGGTAAATTAAATGTACTTTAAAATTATTATCTCATGTTTTCAAAGTTTTCAAAGTGAATTTTTTTAAGGAGACTTTATCAATATATGGCACGGCGTAACAAAAATATTTTCCTACCGTATTTATTTACAAATTGAATTAAAGTTAACTGAGGTTTCTCTGACACTATTAAGTTGGAAGTTTTAAATTCAAAACTACTTAAAGGTGAGCATTTTTCTAAGTACTCTGCTCAGGTACCATATGCGTCTTTGTTTTGTCGAAATATAGCGTTAAAACGGGACATCGCAACAAAAAGAAACCATACCAAAAGCTAGGATAATGCAATCTTGTTTACTTTTTAAATAATAATAAGCTATAGTATGAAAGGGACATTTTTAAAATTTACGTTCTGAAACTTTAAAAATGTGCAGTGGGATGGATCTCTCATGATGCTAAATTTTAGAAAGTAACTCTGAAAAAATACCCGCTTTTAAACTCGGAAGCCAGTCGAACTGATGTGAAAGACTGTAATCATCTTGCGCTATAGAGTCAGAGTGTTTACGGTAGCTGTACTATCCCCGTGTCTATGTTTCAGCAAAAAAGCCACTGCTTTCAAAAGAATGGATAAAAAATACAACTGCAATTGGCAAGAAACCATTAAAAACCGTTTTTGAATTGTTATAATTTTTCAGCATAGAGTATTTCCAAATCCAACGATTCAATATGTGTAAATTATGTTTTTATTTAATAAAATAATATTTAATAATGTAAACAAACACTTTTAATATATATTTTGCTGCCTATCGGATTGTAATAATGTGACGTTTATTTATGCGAGAAACAATGTGAGCTAAAAAAAAGTGCGTGGAGCTGTATATACGTTTATTCAAGTAGAGAGAAAGCGAGACTAAATGACGTAAGAGAGAGTTATATATATTTCATTCATTTGTAGTTCCAATGAAGCAAAAGCATTTAAATGCAGATAGCTAAGTTGTTTCTTTTTTCACTTTTCCCCAAAAGCTCATTACAAGCAAGCCCTTTTATTGATAAACAAGTGCAAATTTCATAATGCAATCACCAAGAATAATTTCCCTGGAGAGAGAATGGTATGGAATCTCTGTATTCAATGGTCAATATGCATCTTTTTCACTTTTTGTAAAGTCCGCAGTTCTACCGCTCGCAAAACATTAATTGAAATAAAGCACAAAACTTATTGTACGAGTGAATCAAATTAAAACTGGGATGAGGCATGTTATTTGATTATTTGCCAAAAAAGGAATCTAGTTCACTAAATTATCTATTATTAATTAATCTCAAAATAATAGATGGAGCACTTGGCTTTTATGCCCCCTTCTGCTTCGATTCCAACGTGCATGTTTAATAATTATGATTACATGTATTTTAAATCGAGGAAAGCTTCTGACAAATTACGTGATGTTACAAATTTTTTAAATCCTGCTTAAAGTCAACTTCTAACGTTCGTTCTGGTTGCGTCGTATTTTTTCTGGCATGTTCATACAATTAGTATTGTCCTTATCTATATACCAAAAAATACAGGTCTCGGAACCTAGTATTACCACACTAAATCATATGTAAAGCTTAATATATAAACCCGGAGTGCCCGGTAAACAAGGGGACGCTGCCTACTCCTAGGCACCGGATCCAACCTCAAGTGTGGCGTTCTTCCCTAACATTATGACCATGCACATCAACCTACTTTTATTAAATTTTGATGAAATAGAAAAAAAAAACTTATTGTGTTAAATATTTAATATCGATCTAAATGTTTTTAGGTTCTGATTCTAATTTGTATTGTTTGGATGAACCTGTGAGCTTGGATTTGAGCTTGAATACTGCTTGTTATCTCCATCATTTCTAAACCGTTGGAGCCAAAGCTTTCATTTTTCACATGTCTATATACCTTTTGATCGGATCTTTATAAGTATTGTTGACTTGAGCATGGAGTATAGCTTGCAACTGAGAAATTTTAACTTTCTCTTTGAGCTGCTATAAGGTGAAGGAGGAATCAGTGAATCAAAATTAACCCATATTATTCATTCTGTTATTTCTCCTACATGTTTAGTTATTATCCTATCTTATGCTCTATTTGTTTAGTTTTATAGTAACATTATACTATGGTCAATTTTATGAGAGCATCTAAATTATCAGTTACTGTTTTATATGTCTTTAAACTTTTGGTACATTCGTCCTAATTTATCTTTTAAAAAATCAAATCAGGACACGACTTTAATTTACAATGATCTTTTGTTGATGTTTTTAATCAATTTAAATTGATTTACGTGTATCTAATTAGGTGCTCTTAAACAAAGCGCGCCATACTGACCCTGGTGTTTTAAAACAACACGGTAAGCGTTTTTTATATTTTGTTAGTTTTCGGTATTTCCTTCCTTAATTTTCTGTTATAAAGCTGAAAAATCACAATTTTTGCAGTACTCGAATTGTTCTTCTTTACAAATTGCAAGATGGGACAATGATAATGCAAAATAACTTATTAATGGCTATAAGAGCCGTGAAGGGATCCTTTCACAATTTGCCGATGCATTAAAAATATGGATATAACGAAAATTATTCAAGCTCAAAAGTCTATTTACGGACCTCAAAAGCATAAAACGGGTATCAGGTGCCATGGAGAAGCGATGTTTTTGATATACCAAACTATAGGCCTATACAATTTTTGCGAAAAACGCATAACCCAATGAACGATTTATGCACGATATAAGACTGGATAGCGAAGACACAAAACCCGATATAAAATGTTAATTTCTTCTTTGTTTTATATTCACTTACATCTTTGGAAAATAAATTATTTTCAGATCATTTGCAAATCATTAATTACATAAATAATTGAATGTATACTCAGTGGTAATATTTTTCTGTGAATAATTATTATTATTATTATATTATTATTATAACAGCACATTCTTTAAAAGATAAATGAAGAATAATTACTCATTTTTTTTCATTTTTTTTTCTGTATGTGGGGGGGGGGGGGGGGGTTATGTATTTTAAGAAACAAAGATTTGAATTACTTGAACAACGCATCACTTCCTTTCCAAAATTTAAAAAAAAATATTTGGGGCATGAAGTTTCGCTTTTATTAAATGACTTTGTTTAATCCTTTTATATAATAATACATGCACATGAACATCCTTGAAAGCAATGAACAGGCATTGCTGAAATCAAATTCCCAACACAGACTATTGGAGTGGATTTGATCATTTCTGACCTGTCTTGCAACGTAAATCATAAGCTAGACTGACTGCCTTTTTTTTTTAGAAATAGCAAAATTTCCAAAGGAAAATATTGGAAGACAAACTTAGAATTGGTAGACCAAAACATAAAACGGGTATATATATTTTTTAAAGTAATAATTTATTTTGATGTGATGTAGGATGAATATATAAATTTGTTGTATCATTAGCACAAATCCAATCTTTATACTAGGGAATAAGAAAAAGACCTTAATAAAAGCCATGAAAAAAACGAACCGGTTCTTTAAAACATTCTTTAAGGCTCAGAACATTTTTTTTAACTGATAAATCAAGTAGATCATTTAAAATCCAAATTTATCGAATCAGGATAATCGTTTCTTGCATTGTCCTCCATCGAAGCAAATCAACATTACATCTGCACTTTAAAATGACACAGAAATCTTTTTTTTTTTATGCTTCATGATCAAATGATATTCATGCAGCCCGCGTATTACTTGTTTGGTGGGTTTTTAACACCAGCATACCGCAAAAAAAGTCATTATTTTTAAGACATGTCAGTTTATTTATATAAAAATGTATTTCTTATCAGTTTTGGAATAAGGAAAGAAGTGTATTCAGATTGTTTTAATTAAATCAATTTGTATACTGTTTCCTAAAGTATTATAAGTACATGTGCGTGTAATCAGTGATATTCAGATCATTGGATCATCTTAAATCTGTGAAATCTGTTGTCTCAGAAAAACAGATGAACCATAGATGTCAAAATCTTGTCTTGAACAATAAAGATGTCTGTCCTTGGTCAACATGACATCATTAATTCAAAACCATCTTTTCCTTGATTGTCATGAGCGAATCCTTTGCTGAGATCTTCTGATAGAACTTCTGAAGTCTGGGCCCGTCAGAACAATATTTGATCATGCTTGCTATTGGCATTATCATTGCTTTGTTAAATTTCACAGGTTTTTATAAAATCCTTTAAAAGACAAAAATTAAGTCCAAGAGGAAAAAAAAAGGATAACATTTTAAAATACGTTCATGGTTTGGATAAAAGACGAGAAACGAAAAGTGTTGAATGTCAAGACAGGAAAAGAACATGGCGGCAAAGAACATCATGATGAGCTTCCAGTTGTACGAGGGGAACCGAACGGATGATAGTAAGCTCATGCATGCAAGTACTGATATATTATCTGGTGAAAGAAATTGCATAATACTAGTATAAAGCCTTATTAATATGGAGATGTGGTTTAATTCTACCATTTTGAACTATTTTAAAAGGAACTATTTTATAACTTTAACAATAACTCTCTCTCTCTATCTATCTCTCTCTCTCTCCTTCTAAATTTGAATGTTCATTCATAACTCCCACTTTTTAAAATAAGCTCATATTTTTCTTGTCTTCCTTCAAGGTGTATTGGAGGCCGTGAGGGCCATACCAAGCCTGTGTATGGATGGAGAGTTAAACTGCATGGAGAATAGTTCCTCCTCATTGGGTGGTTATGTTTTGCTGTCGACCAATCAGGAGGGAAGGTACGGGCATTTTTATCATAATAAACAGGAAGTCGGTGGAGATCCACCTGGGAATGAAAAAGAAAACCCGAAAATATAGTTAGGAGATTGTATTTTTAGATAAATGTAATAACATGTCACATGTCACATACATTTAGATGTATGAAATGCGCACGTTAAAGATAGTAGACTTTTCGAAAGCCAAACCAAATTTTTGAGTATTTTAATGAAACATCAAGAAAAAGGAAAAGTAATCAGCCTAAAAAATTAATTGGAACTGTTACATCATAAAACGGGGAAAGAAGTAGCAGGATCGTTTAAAACATCGGACTTCAGATCAGGTGCCATGAAAAAGTAAGCGTTCCCTGTCGACATATCACAAACGCCATGTGCTACGTGTTTTGATCGGGAAAAATGGAAAAAAAATCTTAGTCAATTCAACGTTTTAATAATTATGTTTTAATTGATCTAAAAACGTCAGTCAATATTTAATTTAGCGATAGGTTTATAAGCTTTAAAATCCATTAATGTCAGTCACACAAATGCAGAGACAAAACTTGGGTGTTGATATTGTTGAGAGAGAATTTTCACGCCAGTAGTATTTCTATTGTTTTTCATAGATTTGAAGTAAAACATACATAGAAATCTTTGATAGAAATAAAGATTGATTAATTTCCGATTTAGCCACGTGGTGGTTCATTGCTATGCCAATGGTTTAATAACAGTAGATGTTCAACATTTGATGTCAGAGAAAAGTTCAGACACCCTCCAAGATGAAATAAAGGTAAGATAAAAAGCTGTGTTTGGTATAACAGAGATAAATAGAATAACTGCCCATCTGCTATAAAAAATGCCAGGGCTATATAGCTATGAAATATACAGTGTTTTGATGCTGTTATGAAGATTAATGTACAATTTCATATTTGAATTACTTACCAAGTTACTTTGCTTTTGCTTTTGCTTTGCTTACATGACATTAGCAAAGAGTAATTTTGATTGTATATTTCATGTAATAAAAGTAAATTAGGTGGTACAGTTTATATATAGACGAGATCTGGTCGATTGGTTGCTTTCTCAAATTATGGCTGTTTAGTGCTAAATTAAATTGATAATGTAAATCAAATTGAATAATAAATTAAAATAAAATTAAATTGATAATGTTGATTTTCAGGCCGCAAAGAACTTGGAGATGAAGATCCGTGAGTCTCTTGGAGATCTCTGCTTGTACAGCAGATGGTAAATAATCAGTCTGTATAATAGTTTAATTGACAATTTGATATTCACTAACATGTATTAAGAGATTCGTACAGTAACTGCACAAGACAAGCAATAAATGATATATGTCGTTTATTTCTAACTAGAGCAAGCCTTAGTCAATGTATGAAAAACATGTGAAATTTCCACTAAATTTAATCGACAAATAGTATGCTACATGTATTTTTTTTTTTTTGTCAAACCTGTCCCGAAATATTTCCTTATATTACAAAGAGGGAGGGGGCACAATTCTAATATGTTATCAATAATCTCATTAATTTGTCAAAAATATGTCATCTGTCACCACCTTTACACATTTTAAAATAAACGTGACATTTATGAAACCAGTAAGTTTTTTTTAACTTTTAACAAGTATGAATTTAGTTAACTCATTTACTCATTGTAAAGTAATTAAAAAAATTTTTAAAAGCATGTTAATAGTAAGCTTATTGATTAATTGATCAGAAGTCATTACATGTACATATAAAGTAGTAAGAAAGCTAACTGATTTGTGTGTAAGTATGAATTCAGTAATCTAACAGTCGGCTCATTCATTGATTCAATGTCATGTAGAAAAAAACAAGTATGTATTACGTAAAATCATTGTACAGTAATCATTACAAGTATTACTTAGTACGTTCATTGAGTCATTCATTCTGTAAACGTCAAAGTAAATATCCTTAATCTATTTCAGTTTGCCTGGAGAAATAAAACGAGGAGAGCTAACACCATACTTTTCATCAGGAAGCGACACACTTTTTGAATACGAAAAGTTGAAGCTCGTGTTCGAGAAAGATTCCAAATGGCAGAACATCAAAATCTATCACAATCCCGGCGTTGGACATTTCCTTTGTTTGGATGATGATATAAGTGCGTAAAATAGGTGACAATCTTCATCAGTGTTCATGCCGCAAACGAATCATTATTTTTCCTTAAGTACATTAACTATTTCGTAATTTCAATAAAGACGCGCTCTTAAAAATAAAGGATATAAAAATTCTCTATTAAAAGGGAAAAGTATCAAGTCGCTATATTCTTTACATTACAAAGCTTTCTTACATCGACACACATACACAAAAAAACAAATTTATCGGGGTTCCAGCCAGTTCAAAAAGCTGTTCAAAAGCATTCAATTTGAAACTAAAGTGAAATTTTGCTTTATCAGATTATAATCAAAGCACTTTTGCTTTTCAGTGATCGGCGAAAGTGACCTTATTTACACGCAGACGTTACTAGGCATCGATCGCAATGATTTCCGCGATAAAACCGTTCTAATTCTAGGGGGTGGAGATGGGGGACTGTTGTATGAACTGCTGAAAGAGAACCCCAGACATGTGCTAATGGTGGAGGTATGTATCTTTATATATTTGTTAATTCTCATTTCCTTTTCCTAGCAAACATATAGAATAAGATTACAACGGATGAGTACTTACCAGTGCAATATAACATTGCAAAATAATGAGATAAAGAACAATTATCAAAGTCAAAAGTCCATTGAAACAATACAAATCGGGATAGGTAGGGAAAACACGGATCTTCCAACAACATCAGAAGTTGGATAACTGAGGTGGAGAAATAGGCATCCCCGTCGAACCGTAACACCCTCCGTGTGCTCCATCAAATAAAAATTTTGATAAAAATTATTTTTAAAAACAAAGAAAGAAAATGCAAAATAAATAATGAGTTAAGGCAATTCCACCATCCTATGATGTCATAGGTTTTTGAAAAATTGTAATTAGTCTTAATTCATACCTAATAGAACACTATCTTTAGGAAGAATACTTTACAAAATGTGTAATGATACATATTGTTAAATAAAAGAATTTATAAAATGCATATTTTCTTTATTTAATCAATTATTCAATCTTTAAAAAATGTTGACAAGGGCAATTACTCCTTTTAAGGTTTCTTCATCTAAGCATTTGCTTTATTGTACTTCTAATGTAAAATAGTTTCCCTAAAATTCACAATTCAAAGGTATCTTATAAGTAGGAAGTTTTTACGAACATTCAGCATCAGAATCATGCATTTAAACCAGTTTTTACATATTTTTCATAACACTGTTTACAAAAAATGTGCGTTTTTTTAATGTTGACATACACTTCTATTTATTTATGTTTTGCATCTTAAATAATATGGTGACTAATTTTTGCAATAATTGAAAAATTTATAGTATATTAAATGAAAATAAATGCAGTTTTTGTACTTTGAACCATTATAATTGTGAGGGTGGAAACATATACAATATAGAATATCTTACATCCTGTAAATGTGTTATGGTTCATTTTAAGCACACAGGAAAGAGTTATTGTAAGATGAGTAAAAGCTTCCAAAGATTAAAATTTCTTAAAGTCATAAGGTTTGGATATATTAATATTATATTTACTTATACCTATAGATTGATCAAGATGTTGTGCTGGCTTGTAGAAATCATATGCGCAAGATTTGTGAATCAGCAATCGATTCATTTGAAGGACCCAACTATAAGGTGATGCTTTAATTTTTCATATATAAACATATTTTGTTATCCCTTAAAATAGGATAGACTTAAAAACTTTTACATTTTCAATATGATTTAGCATATTGGTTGAAATCAAGCGTCATCGTCAGTAACAAAAATATTATTCAATATAATCTTTCTTATATAAAGCACATAAAAACTAGATATTTTTGAAAATAAAATGAACAAGTCCGTCCTGTAATAAAACTTACCTATTTTAGATTCAGTTTGAAGACTGTTTGAAAGTTCTTCAGGAATGTCAACAAGAGGGCCGGACGTTTGATTACGTCATCAACGACCTCAGCGAATATTTAATCAACGCAGACAATAGTAATATTGCAAAAACTTTCTATAAATAATACTTACTTCATTTGCTTTAGCCTTTTATTGTAAACATAATAAGAAGATTTTGTATAATTCGACAAGGTGGATTTTAACATTCACAATTTCTTGCCACATTTACTCTCGTATAAAATTAGTATGATTAAGTCGATATTTATTGTAGTTAACTCTTTAATTTCACTTGTGGAAAATGCCAGCTAGGCGCGATATTTAACAATCTTTTAATTTATTTTTTCAGCAAAGTTTGCCTATGATTTTGAAACAACGTGCATCATTCTAGAGCTATCCTTGAAGATCCTCAGTCGGCACGGAAAATACCTGTCTCGGGTACACTTTTTGATATTTTTTGTTAATTATGACAAATTTTTATAAACAAAATCATGTATAAAGTTTAAATTGTCAGCGCGTTGATGGGCATATTCGTTATTTATCTAATATACGTCTTTCGAAAGGATTTATCTCCAAAATAAAGAAATGCATATTTTTGTTAGAAAACTAGTTTTTTTTCAAATATTGCAAATTTTTAGTAAATTTCTTTTTATTTCTTTTAAGGGCAACACTGTAAGTGCCACTGAATTCCTTAGTAAGTATGAAGACGACATTAGACATCTAGGCATGCAGTTCCAAAAGTTTGAGGTGTATGTACCGTCATTCAAAGAGAAGTATCCTTTTTGTCTCAACATGTTTTGTGCAATGCATTTCAAAGACAAGGTTTGAGAGATTCTAGATTCTACAGAGCTTTCTTATAAAACATGACAAATGGTTTAAAAAGACACCTTTTTTGTAAATTCAATCAAATTTTCTTAAATAACACAAAATGAGTAAGAGTACTCCAAAACAAAATCTTAACATGATAATCTCAATAGCTGATGATACGTTCCTAAAATACTTGTTTTGTTCTTCTTCATTATATATCAAAACATGTTTATAATTTTCATGTCCTTTAGATTTTAAACTGCTTAAAACATGTATCCGAAATTGGCATTTCAAACAGAATGAAACAGGTTACACAACCTTCTGGTATCGTGCAAAAACGGTACTGTCTAGGAACCAAAAGTGTTCCTACTGTACCAATGAATTGCTTGGAAAAAATATTTTTGAAGAGCGTGTCGTCTGACCCTATGGTAACTCGCATATATAATGTTGACACTGCATCTTCTTGAAATATATTCTGATTTTCATTCAATGTTAATGAGAGCAACTTAACATGTGTACAACTGCAGAATACAATTGACGTTTGGTGGTCCTTAACTTTCACAAAGCTATTGTTTATACGAGGTTTGGAGAGTACAAGAATCGTGAAAGTTTTTGTAATAAAAAGGGAATTCATGACCATTAAAAAGTAGAAAGATGCTGCTTTTATCTTAATTTCATTGGCAGTTTATACTCAGTTATTTTGGCATTTTGAAGATACAAGATTAAGTATGGCCCTACAAAGGCTATATCAATAACAAATTCATCTTATTAACAGCAAAGCCATTATGTATCATATTACATGTAATTAAAAAGCATCAGTAGGAAGTAAAGATTTAAGTTAGTTCAAATACACCCCCGCCTCATCGGAATGAACCAACTTTTTCTCATTAAACTTCAATACTGAACTGATTTTTGTTTTTACCTAGTCAGTTGCTCAGGTGAGCTATGTGGCCCCTGGGCCTCTTGTTATGATAAGGCGCCAGCTGCCACTTTCATTAAGAAGGTCTCTTAGAGGCCTGCATTTCGTTTTGGGTTTGCCAGCATATTAAATCAGACTAGAAATTACTACTATTTTGACGAATACTCTTGCTCAGTAAAATGGACTTTTCATTGATTAGAATATTCTTAACTTATCTTGTTGAAGATCAGTATTTCATAGCAAAGGCTATACATAAATCACAAAGTAGTGTGTTAGATAAATATTTACATTGTTCTTTAAGTAATTTGAGCACAGGATGTTGAAAATCTTCTTTATGAAAATAACACACTTATATAGCAAAAACGAAGTTTTATTCCTTGATAAAGCCAGGAATTTATGAATACATTAGCCATCCAGCAAATGATGACCGCGAACGAGCGTCGCTGATAATTGATCCTATCATAAACTCATGCGTGCGTACGAATACATGGTCCCCAGCGTTTGCATGAGTGACGACCAACTCGCTCCCCGTTCCCCAATCACCAGTGTGTTGTGTGTGAGAAGATACGCATCCAATAGCTTTCCCATTTACAATTATTTCGACACTTGACCATGAATGTTCCCTTACTTTCAATGACCAATGAAATGCATAGATCCCCGTTACGGGCACAATGAAAACTCCATCGTGTTTACTGTATCCATTTCCTTCGTTTATTATCACTGTGTCGAAAATTAGGGTCGTGTGGACGGGTATATTAGGCTGGGAAAAGTAATTCATGTAGGCATAGAATGCAACATGCTGTGTAGCTGAAACTGATGTTGGATGAACTGAAATATATCAAAAAATTACAAACAATGTACCAGTAGTGTAATTTCAGAAAATGTTATTGTTAGTGCAGAATTTAATACTGTAGCTGTTGCAGAGAAAAAAAAACAAAACTCGCGTGAGGGGTCAGTAATTTCTTCTTATAATATCTTAAATATTTCTTGTACAAAGAAAATTACATATTATTGTTTATATTTATGTATGTACAAGTAATCATAAAATATAGGATTAAGTAGATAAATACATGTGTTATATCTCTGAAATTAATTATGTGTATTATTCGTTGATAGAGCAGGCGCTGGTCAAGTATAAATGCTAGAAATCTATACAGGTTGTTTGTTTAGCAACGTTTTCTGATTGATTAACAGAGTGGTTTTCACAAGGAATAAATTGCATTATATTAAGTAGATGTAAACATAATTAATTATTAATTTTGCACTATAATGATATATTTATAAAATTAAAATAACTGGTATACATACTGATTCTTGGCGAAACATTTTTGCTTCTCTTCATCAAGACTGTATCACTTATGTCACTTTCATTTTTCATTGTTTCATTCCGATTGGTCTCATTTATTTTACCGTTTGTCGTGCTTTTAACTTCATCAGAAAAACTTGGCTGATTTTCATAATTCAACACATTTGTATTAATTTTTCTTTCTAGGGCATCTAAGATCAATTTTAAAGCAACATTTTCCCGCTGAATATTTTTCAACAGTCCTTTAATTTCTTTAATTTCTCCTTTGAGGTTAGAGTTTTCATTCTTAAGTTCCTTGTTGGATTCTTCTAAATCCTGCAAGCGGTTTTCAATTCCTTCCATCCAGTTTTGATCAACGTTACCTTGGACATGGTGAACAGGTAAAAGAACGCACAAAATTAAGATGAGTCCCTTTGCTGTCATTTCCAAAAGGTTTCAATGTTCATGTCACGTTAGGAACAGGCAGTCCCTAACCGTTACATATAATGTGTGTTTAAGTACAGAGAAATGTAGATTTCAAAGATAAGAACAAATTGTGCTGTGTTTGTACAATATTTATGCGCACCTCAAGACCTTATCTTTTTGATATCTTTTAAGCGAGTGCACTTTCATGGCCGTAAGAAGCCCCCCCCCTTCCCAATTTCTGCCGATATATAATATACTATAGAACATGTATTTTTGGTAATTGTTAGTGCACTAAACTCAAAATATAAAATTATGTGTGTGCCCCCAAACGGAAATTGCTTCCTACGGGCCTGCTTTGTCAAACCCAGAATAATTTTGGCATTGTTTTTCCAATAATAACACTAAATAATAATTATTATGCTGGCTTTGTAACAATAAATTATTAATCCAATACCCGTTTGCAGACATATGATCTAATTGAAAATTTTCTTGAACATGAAGAAGTCTTTAACATGAGATATAATATTCTACTTCTGACATCGTTCTTAATTGATTTGTGCCTTTGTGAGAAACCTGAGTGGTTTTCAACGTTCAATACGTATACATATATTACAGCTGCAGTCTTAAATTTTATATCATTCAAATTTTGTGTCAATAAAATATTTTCTCGGTGATTTTTTGGAATAACTCTGCACTGTCCTTATTCTCCTCTCCAAAATTCGTGTTTTCATTCATAAAAACAATCTTACTCTGGAGTTTTTTTTTTAACATTGACGTTATTTTGAGCCATTTAATCATGCTTTAATTTATGATACCTTGTATTCTGTAGATTCCTTATTATTTAGAGTACTTTTTATTGCGAATGGGCAAATCGTGATAATACGAATTCGCGAATGGACGGTTGATCAAGAGTTTTAATACATATTTCTGCACCATAAAAATAAAGGCGAGTAAAATAATTTCTCGTTTGGTGATTTTCGCGAAATTACGCGATAAGTACATGTAATTCCACGCGTATATTTAGGAATCTACAGTATTGTGAACTAAAGAGAGGTACAGTACTCTAATAGAAAAAAAGAGATGTTTCTCCATTTTTACAACTCTTCTATCTGCATACCGAGGTAAAGACTGTATATAAATCTCAAAATGAAATACATGGAGATAACGAACAGCATTCAAACCCAAAGTCAAATAAAATACAAATCAAGAGCAGAGCAAACACGGACCTCTAAAACATCAGAGGTGGGATCTGGTGCCATGGAGAAGTGAGAATCCCCTGCATGCCCACCGGTCACAACTGCCAAGTGTTCATTGTCATGATCAGGAAATAACGGGGGAAAACTGGCTGACAATTTAGTGTGATAATAATGGCCATACGATTAGTATGGAAAACGCCAGTCAGCATTTGACTTTATATAATCGATTGAATTTGCTTACAAGGTCATTGTTTCGAGCATAGAAGTTACAAAATGATGACTTTAAACGAAACTGCTTATATTCTTGTTTCATCAACTTGTTTGTCAATAACTTACTTTGTTTTGGGAATTGTTAATACGTAGAGCATGCTCTTGCGTATTAAATCAACTGAGAGGTATAAGTGCTCCATAAGTACGGGAAGTTGACGATTGAAAAGTTAAAGTCATCACGTTTATCATAAAGCTTTGTTTTAAGATTACAATCAAAGTATTTTTCTTTAAAAAATTCCAAATACTAAACGTATTTGTTAAACTCTGTGGTATCTTTTATTTCACGCTCATTGAGGTCTATCGATATAAGGATGGGAATAACCATTGATAATGGACAAAATGTCGTGGATATATCTTCATGTAGAGTTGAACGCAACAGCAAGTGTTTCCTTCTTTTCAAGTTTAATAGGTTCGAATCCCACTGTGGGACGTCGAGACCGGTCCTTCGGACGAGACCGTATAAACCGAGGTCACGAAAAAGATCCCTCCCTGCTCAATGACCCTAAGTGCCGAGTATAGGACAAAATTTGCATCTCTCCGCTGGCAAGTGTTTGCGTCTCCATTTGTGTGAAAAGTTCTCGAGAGGGACGTTAAGCAATATACAATTAATCATTTCAAAAGCTACAACCTTTAGATTTGAGTTATTTCTTTTAATAGCAACTCTATAACAGTTTCTAGATTCTGCATAAGTTTGAAGAAGATATCAGAGACATCAAGTTTGAAGTATATCATTCAAGCCTGACTTAGGGCCATTGAGCAGGGAGGAATCTTTAATTTTCGTGCCAGCAACTTCTGCGACACGAAACCTCGGTTTATACGGCCTCATCCGAATTGCCGGTCTTGACGTCCCACATTGGGATTCGAACCCTCGATTTAAGGATCAACTGCTTACTTTGCGCCTCTTGAGCAGACGCTCTAGCCACTAATCACGCGGGCGACTTTTTAGTTAGACTATTTTCGTACAATTTTGTTTAAGATCATTTTTTAACCAAATAAAAAATAATAAGCTTTATCTGAAAATAGTCGTTCAAAAAATTAAGCTTTACATTGCTTCCTTATTTAATCGACCGCTTCGTCCCAAAGATCTTTTAAGAAATGAAATATTTATATAGCAATTATCAAAATCTTTTATTCCTTGATATATTCAGCAAATTATGAAATCAATGTAAAAGCCATCCAGAAAATGATGAGCGCGCACGATTGTTACTGAAAAAAGATCCACGTACAGCCTCCTGTGTGCGCAGGAATACATGATCGCCTGCATTAGCGTGAGTGACGACCAACTCACTTCCGGTGCCGTAGTCTTCAATCCGCAGTGTGTCAGAAGATGCACATCCAATGGAACGTCCATTTACAATTATTTCGACACTTGCCCATGAAAATGTTTTTACTTTCAATGACCAATGAAATGCATAGATCCCCGTTACGGGCACAATGAAAACTCCATCGTGTTTACTATATCCATTCCCTTCGTTTATGATCACCGTGTCGAACGTAAGGGTCACGTGGGCGGTGATATTAGACTGCAAAAAGTAATTCATGTAGGCATAGAATGCCACAGGTTGTGAAGCCGAAAACGATGTTGGAGGAACTGAAATATGTTTCAAAAATATCATACATGTACTATATTTTCTTAAAATGTTAAATGTGCTATTATAAATTTTAAAATAATGAATTTGTTGAACGCTAGTTTATTTATATATTTTTTTCTTTTTTCGATTTTAATGCTTATAATTTTTGCTAAAAATATCGTGTACGCATGAATAAAATTAAAATTACCAGAATACATACTGATTCTAGGCACAACATTTTTGATTGTTTCGACCAAGACTGTATCACTTCTGTCATTTTTAATTGTCATTGTCCCATTCCAATTGGTTTCATTTATTCTACCGTTTATCGTGCTTTGAGCTTTGCCCGGAGAACGTGCTTGACCTCCGACATTCAAAACATCCGTATCAATAGTTCTTTTTAGGTCAATCAAATTCAACTTTAAAGCAATATTTTCCCATTGAATTTTTGTCAGCAGTCCTTTAATGTCTTTTATTTCTCCTTTGAGATTGGAGTTTTCATTCTTTAGTTCCTTGTTGGATTTTTCTAAATCCTGCAAACGTTTTTCTATTCCTTCCATCCAGTTTTGGTCAACTCTACCTTAGACATGTAGAAATGGTAAAATAACACACAGAATGAAGATGAGTCCCTGTGCTGTCATTTTCACTAGCTTTAATCTTCGTGTCAAGTAAGGAACTGTATAAACAGTCAGTCCCTTACTGTTACATATAATGTATGTTTATGTACAGAGAAATGTAGATTTCAAAGATAAGGACGATTTGTGCCGCATTTGTGCAATATAATTGCATACCTCAAGACCTTTTCTTTTAGATATTTATTTGAGGCGAGTATTCGTTTATAAAAACGAAGTCTATTTCTTTTTATAACAATTAAGTTAATTTCAGCTTTTTAATCATGCTCTGATTTGTGATAACATATACATTTTGAACTTATAAAACAGGGAAAAAAGTCTTTTCATTTTGAGAGCTCTTTTGTCTACATTCAAAGGTAAGGACTGTATATATAAGTCTTACAAAGAAATTTATGGAGATGATTAATATACAGTATTCAAGCTAAAAATAAACCAATGAAACAATACAAACGAGGAGTAGAAAAAACACGAACCCCTGAAACACTAGAGCTAGGTGGGACCACGTGCCATGGAGGAGTGAGCATCCCCTGCCGAACGGTCACACCGTCTTGTGCCCCTTGTTATGATCGGGAAATAGCGGAAAAAATGGTCTAGAAATCAGTATGAAAATAGCAGTAAGCATTTGACTAAATGTTATATTGAATTAATTGACAAGGTCATACTGACATAGTGTCGGTCATAGAACTTACGAAATGGTAACTTTAAATGAGTCTGTTGATATTCGTGTTTCATAAACTTGTTTAAGGAATCACTGTCTAGTTTTGAGGGTATGCCAGGGCATCAACACTAGTGGGAAACGGGATAATTTGCATAACGGGCGAAGCCCGTTATGCTAAAATTATCCCATGTTTCCCACTAGTGTTGATGTCCCTGGCATACCCTCAAAACTAGACAGTGATTCCTTATATTTTCATTTTTTATTTGTTTTTGTAATCGTCCAGTGTTCGTAGATTTGAAATATACAAGGCATCCATCATGTTTTATATTGGCCGACCTGTGACGTCAAATTTTACTTTAAAAAAATAGTCCCATAAAACACGAAACAAATTAAATGTTTTTTTTTAATTACTGTATTCAAATATTGACATTTATGAAATAAGCAACAATAGAATTTAAATCGTGAACAAAGTAATCTTGTTAATTGTCATGATAAATATGTGACCTAGATAATATATAGATTTAGCGGAAGCATAAACACGTGTAAGCTACTTGTCCGCCGCCATGTTGAAAGTCAGAGTACAGTTGATAAAACGGGAGCTGGTCAGGAAACCGGTCTGCGTTGATGATAGAAAAGAGGAGGAGGTTGAGTTGTCAGAATTAAATGACTGAGTGACGATGGCAGATGATGGCGTGGCTATAGCGATTTGTCGGTCGGAATTAAAGGACTGAGGGACGATGTCGGATGACGCTTTGGCGATTTGTTGACATGATTCAGTGTTGACGGAAGTGGAGTTCTCATTCTCGACCTCGGTGATGGTTGATAACGTTGCACTGGCAACTTGCTTTTGATCCGAGGATAGCTCCCTGCAATAACTCCGGATTGAAGCCTCATTCCTATGACCGGACATGTACATGATGTGACGCGCCTCAAACCCAGCATCATTCATGGTTTGGATTGCTGTTGCTCGGAGGCTGTGTGCTGTGTAGCGTTGACATCCTGCCATTTTGCAAATATCAGGTAAGAAATTTACAAACGCTTTCTGGGATAGTGAGTGAGTGTTGTACCAAAGTTCTTGATCGGGATTCGAGATTGCCTCTCTCACACATTTGTTAAACAGATTTGTAGCAGTAATCGGAGTCTTTGATAGGAAGAACTTCAACATTTGAACTGGGCAAATTTTTGATTGTGTTTCGTACATTCGTTTGTCAGCCATCATCTCATGTTTGTCTAGTCCACCTTGGTAGTTTTTCTGCTTTGTTTCGTGAGTGAGACAGACATAGGTCAAGCCATTTTCGTCGGTCTTGAATTCGAACGAGTCCCTTTTAAGTTGGTGGTGAAACTCAAGTCCACGCGATACAAAGTGAATTGCTATGGTATACCACATTGCCAAGCGTAGATTTATTGGTGAGGAATATGCAGTCTCTAGAAAGGATGAGATTTTTTGGAGATCAGGTTTGGGAATTATTTCCTTGTGTTTTGTGGGGCGAGATGTTCCCTCTGTCATCCTTTGTTTTAGGAGGCCAGTCAAACATTTGTTTGCCATTTTGAAAGTTTTATCATTGACAATATCAATATCCCTTCTCAGGTCTGATAACCGACGGTTGATTGCTGCACGAATGCCTTTCAAAGTATTTTTATGGTACTCTTCATTTGGTGTTTTGGCTTTGCTAGGTCTAGCTTCACAGTAGAACCGTTCAAGTTTAGAGGCTAATTCTTCAGCGCTTACTGATGAAAGGTCAATGTTGTCATTGAAAGTTTCCAAATGCCAATCTACAATACATGTACATGCACTATGTTACTCGTTAACTTTTATTGTTTAATTTTTCTATATTTTTTATCATACTTTTTGTATATTTATTATTTTATTTTCTTATTATTTGTTTTATTTTAATTTTTAAAAAATTAAATTGATTTTTTATCTGTGATCCTTTTTTTTTACATGTATATCTATTTATACTATAATCTGCACATGTATTATGTTTATAAATTTGTATTCAAGAATCTGCAGAATAAATAACTTACCATCTAAAAGTTTGATGCCCCATTGGGTGTGTTTTTTGGTGTTTTTGGATTGAGTCATTTCTTGATAAGTTTTTATCTGCTTCTCTGTAACTTTTCTAAATCTATAACTTGTACTTGGCGTTTCAGGGGGAGGCAAACCAGGATCTGCAGGCTGCTGAAGATCCATTTGAAGTGGAGTTTGCGATAGATGTGGTATCAGGTCCGATGCAGTAATTGAAGCAAGAAGAGAGTCATCATCATCATGAAAGGGATCCATACCAGCTACATCATGGTCAGAGGGCTCCGGTTTCAGTTCAATTGGAACTAGCTCAGATTTGTTACCAGATATAAGTGAAAGCAATAACTCCGCATCTTCATTGGTTAACTCTGGTCGATCAGTTACTGGGGGAAAAACACTAAATTTTCCGTAGGACTTGTCAGGCTCCATGCTCATTGACTGTGTTTTTGGAAATGATGGGGAGTTGCAGAAGACTGTGTGATTTTAGCAGACGTTCAACAGAATTACTTTATGTATTTGAATAAAACCAGTAATCTACTTAAAGTTCAACAAATTTTTCTATAATTCATTTTTTATAATATTTTGTAAAAAGAAATATTATATCTTATTACTTTGTAAACACATTAAACAAAACACTATATTTTTGTTCAGTGTATTCATACGCAAGTGATATACATGCAGGTTGACACTTGACCTTTCAGTAATACAGAAATATACATACCACAGGGTATTATGATGAAATTAACAAGAAACACTTTTGTAGTGTTTATCATAGGGAAAACAATTGGAAATGGAAATATTTGTCAATATAACTTCGTTTTAGACATTTTTCATACGTCAAGCATGATTTACAAATCGAATCACCTGAGATATTAACCCCGTATGCAAGTTATAACAGTATATTACTAATAAGTAAGGAAAGAGTTAATGTCATCCCGTATATCATAAAGCTTTGTTGTACATGTTTTATTACCAGTAATGACTTTTTCTAGTAAAAGATCTAAATATGAAAAAGATGCGTCAGACTTTGTGATATCTTTCATTTCAAACTTATCGAGATCTTTCCTGTCGACGTAAGCATGGAAATAACATTGTTAATTGACAATACGTCGTCTATATATCCAAATGTCGAGTTGAAGGCCATGGTAAGTGTTTTCTACTTTTCAAGTATTATATTTTGAACATCTGTCTCAAATGAATACAAAATATCTCTGCTAGCTACCTGTTTGTCCCACCAATACATTTTTTTGGCATTACAAAACATAGATAGGTTCAGAATGAGATCATGACAAATCATGCTCATATGAAGACCTACATTATAATTATGTTCCCCAAACGAAGTTGGGGAACATATTGTTTTTACTCTGTTTCTTATTATTATTATTATTTTTCTTCTTCTTCTTCTTCTTCTTCCTGGGTACTTTTTTGTCCGGGACTGATCTCGTAAACTATACATCCGACTAAGGTGAGATGTTTTTAGGGTCAGTAGACATGTTATGTAGATTTGCGGAACGAAGGTCATTTTGCGCGCACGTGCTTGCAAGAGCGTGCACGTGCAACATGTGAAATGACCGATTTAATTGATATAGGCGTAACTTTTTAAATTTTTGATGAAATGCTTTGAAACTTATAACATTAGGATATATTAGTAACATAGACAAGATGACATGGTCAAAATAGCAAGATCTCACGCGCATGCACGTGCGCTTTGCTCTGATTGGCTGAAACTAAAGTCTCAATATCTTTCTTGTTTTTCAACGAAATCCTTTGACATTTTGAAAATAGCCATGCATTAGAATCCTACAACATGATATATAGCAATTATCGTGAAAACACGTGCATGCACGTGCACTGCAATCTGATTGGCTTAAACTTTAAATAGCTATAACTCCTTTGATTTTCAACAAAATAGGATGGTATTTGGAACATAGATAGATATACTGGTCTACTACAAGAAAATATGGTCACCATGCATATGCATACACGTGCATGTACGTGCGCTGCAATCTGATTGGCTGAAACTTTAAACAGCTATAACTCCTTTGGTTTTCAACAAAACGGGGTGGGGTTTAGAACATAGATAGATGTAATAGACTTCTACAAGAAGGTATGGTCACCATGCTCATGTATGCACGTGCATGCACGTGAAATGGGTAAAATAAAAAATACACTTGAATGAGCGTTGTTTTTTTTTTTTATACTTTTGGATTAAATACTTTAATACATGCATTTAGAATATCAAAATATATAGATTGTGTAGACAAGATGATATGGTCATTACGCACATGCATTCACATGCGCACGAGTGCAATGCTAAAATTTGAATGAACTTGGCGTTGTTAAAGTCAAAAATGCATAGATTTTGTCCTATTTAATGAAGCTTACAGGGAATATGGCACCAAAAGGGAGTTGGGGAGCGTTTGGGGAACATCTGTAACGGTCCCCGTTACAATTAGCACTAGTTTGACCTTTGCCTTACATGTATGCCTCTTTGCATTTAACAAATTTTTTCACATATCTTATAAACCAATAAAACTTGCACTAAATTGGAACCAGTGCCGATTACCAGGTAATCACACTTGGAGATATTTTTAGTTATTGACATCTTATCTCATTGATAATGTGCGCAAAGCTAACAAACATATCGAATACCTTTATTTTTTTTCTTTAAGATTGAAATCCTTCCTGAATAGAATGTCACATAGTACATAACTACAAAATTTAATTATTTTCCTTCAAATAATGCGTGATCCTATATTCAAATATAGATGATTGAATTCATTCTTAATTTGTCTCAATTTTTGTCTACATTGCCTTTGGGGTTTTAGAGTGTAAAATGTTTATATGTAAGAGTTATGGACTTCAAAACAGACAGACAGAAACTGGAAAGAGGATGGTTAGAAAAAAAGATCCTTTTCGTTGCCATTTAAGCATTGAATTATAAACTTTGGTAGATGTCTCATAACTGGCACAACTGTTTAACACGCGATAATGCTTTGCCTTATCTGTAAATAATGATGGACGAGCAATTCCAAAGGCTACATTCCTTAGATTATTGTTATTTTTTTTAAAGAAAACTCTGGAACAGCCGCTAGGTTCTGCGTACATATGAAGACGCTATTAGGGGTATGAAGTTCAGGTGTGAAGTGTGTCATTCAAAGACATTAAATTATCCTTTATGTCATCTTGTGTAAAGCAACGTATTATGAAGTCAATTGTTGAAAAAGACAATTTAATTAAAATCAGATAATTGTTACCCTCCGAAATTATGACAGTTGCTGGACTCAAAGACTTTCGAAGTGTACTTAAAGTTCATCGATACTCTGATAGTGCGATAACTCGTAATTACATAAGTGTAACGATAGATAAATTAGAATCTGCTCTACCCACTCTTATTTTGTGAAAACTTTGTTTTCCATTTGTCTCTGAAATTTTTGAGAAGTTAAGTATTTTAAGGTTTATGAAGGAAACTAAAATTAGCGGGTCATAGGTGATCTTAAAAGCTCCCTTCTGTTGAAACAAAGTATGTGTATTCATATTTTAAATCATTATTTTCATTTTCATTGCATTATTGAAATGAGATTTTGTGAAAACGCAAAGCTATAAATATGTCAAATTCAATTCTTACAAATGTTACTGTAATTTAAACCATAATAATATATTAGCTTTTGAGCTACCTTCTCATAGCAAATTATTGTTTAACGTCTCTCTCGAGAATTTTTCATTCATATTGAGACGCCACCACTTGCCGGTGGACAGCTGCAAATTTTGTCCTATATTCAGGGCAATTGAGCAGGGATGGATCTTTTTCGTGCCGGCACCTTGCTACTGCGACACGGGACCTCGGTTTATATGGTCTCATCCGAAGGACCAGTCTCCACATCCCACAGTGGGATTCGAACCCGCCACGTAAGGATCAACTCTCTAACCATTGCGCCACGTTGGCGACTATAAGAAAAATCATACTTATTATAAGAATCCACATAAAAACTTGAACTTTTATCTTGCATGGTTTTTGCATGCTTCTTTGCTTTCAAAATATTCTCCACCAATAAAACATGCAAGACATTTTCATCTTCACAATTTTAATGAGTTCAAAGAAGAATATAGTTTAAAATAACTAATAATTCTTTTAAAATGTATAAGGTGCACTATTTCATAAGATAAAAAATATATAAACAGAAGTATATGTCAACAATAAAAGACGATCACCACTATTTAGAAAACGGAATGGTTAGAATTATGTAAAAACTGGATATCCTATTAATACATGACATAATACTGATCCTGAAAGTTTAAGATAATAATTTCTTTAATAATATGTTTGACTTGTGAATAACAGGGCAAACATGTTAGACGTAAAATAAAGAAAAATAATGAATGAAGGTACGCGAGAAGAATTTATTGCCATAATTGTTTTAGATTGAATATAGATTTGGTAAAAAAACGAATTCATCGTAAAGATAATTTTATTGGTTATGAATTGAAATTAATTACAGGTTTAACAAAACACTTACAGTGTATATGACAGCACGGTAGGATGAAAATACCTTAATTGCAATTTAATTTCTATTTTCAGATTAATTAAATTCAGTTTTAAACCAATATGTCTCCTTTAAACTCTTTAAAAACAGTTTTTTTTAAAAATATTTTTGTACTCTTTTTTAATGAAAAGCATTTTTTTTTTGTAATTTCATGATTTCCAAAGTTAGTTTTTTGTTGGATTCTTCTTGAACATCTAAGTGAATCTATTTTTTTACTATCCAGTTTTTATCTATTGTGCTTTTTGCACAGAGAATTGGTAATACAAAAAGATGTGCATAGACAAGTCAGTTTGACTTTGTTTTCAAAATCCTTTTCATCTTTGTTTTGAGGTTAGAGATTATCATTTATAGCTCCTGACCTACTAGCATATTTTCTATAACAGTACATGTACAACAGCACTAAGGTTAAAATAAGATAATGATAGATATTGCCAATATTCCTAATTTGTTTGTCTTCTGCAAATTAGGACTTGCAGCAATGTATACATTCATCACCTGCATACAGAATTCTCTCCGTAGCATTGATACGCAAGAGCATGTTCACTTACATGACTGAACAATTTCTTCACCGAGGTACCTTTATTATTCACAATTAAAGAAGTTGATGAAACAGGCAGTCCTTTTAAAAGACATTTTTTCGTAAGTTTTAAGGTCCACACGATGACTTTGTCAGTAAAGACAGACTACCGATGCAGATTGACTTTTTCATACTAATTATTAGGCAGTTAATTGTACACTGAATTGACGACGGATTTTTTTCCGTTCTTTCCCGATCACGACGAGGAGCACACGACGTTTGTGACCGGTTGACAAGGGATGCTCACTCCTCCATTGTATCTGTTTCAACCTTTGATGTTTCAGAGGTCTGTCTGTGCTTAACTTCGGAATTTTATAATTTAATGGACTATTGATCTTAAATACTGTTCGTTATCTCCATAATTATTTACTTCATGGAATTCGTTTATATGAAGAATGCAGTTTAAAAAGAACACGTTATTGAGATATAATAGACCTCCTTAGAACACAGAAACTTGACTTTTAACACTTACCTATAGTGCAAAAATATATTCCCATACTACATCTGTATAATGATATTATAATAATTATTTTATGGGGATAATGTACCACAAAGATTAAACCGTCATGTGTCTGTGCAAAAGGTTATATTAAATATCTGGCACTTCAAGCAAGCAATGACATTCACAGTAAATTTTTACTATTATTGCTAAATATTTAGTGCTGAATCGATATGCATAAATTACTAAGAAGATTAAATATAAAAGAAAGATAAATGGTCATATCTCTAGTTTAAAGAGCACGAGACCGACTCCACCTTGAAAAATTAAGCATTGAGTGTTTTCCATTGAAGTGATTTCAGCATGAGTTATTCTCTATGACCGCCATGTTGTAGGGCAACATTCCCAGATCCCATCATTATTCAACCAATTTTGATTAGTTATATTGGTTACTGAGGTAAATATTACACTATTTTTCTTGTGGATATACGTTTGTTAAAGCCTCTATTAATTCATAATATTAAGAGTGTAAATATTTCCCCCATATATTTTTTTCATGCTGAAAATTGGTTTCTCAAATAGGTGAATTCACCGCTTTGCCCTAGAAGATGGCGGCTAAGGGGAATAACTCCTAGGCAAAATACGTCATAGGAAAAGGGTCTATACCAGATAAGGTGAAAGCCTTGGACATCACAGTTTAAACTTTATCTCGATCGTTCTGAGGTTCAAAGAGGCGGATCAAAGATATCTATCAAAGATATAGTTTCTTCAGGAACCATTTTGGTGACCTCATGATAGAGGATCTGTACTTCCTATTACAACCTAATTGTATCTGATGTTACATTTTTGATTTTGATATATGATGGGCCATGAGATAAATAATTATTCGTTAATTATCATCATGTTTTCATCCCTTACGTTCTGTCGTTCAGTCAAAAGACCTATAATATATATTCTTTAATATAAATAAAAAATACTAATTTAATTTTTTTATTACCATAAAATTATGAATGTATAAGCCATCCTGAAAATGATGACCTTGCAAAGTCGGTGCTGGTTATAGATCCGACCACAGCTCTATGAGTGCGCAAGAAGACATGGTCACCAGCATCTACATGAGTGATTACCAACTCACTGCCTGTTCCATAATCACCAACCCCCTGTGTTTCAGTAGCTGCGCATCCAATTGCATTTCAATTCACCATTATTTCGACGCTTGCCCATGAATGATCCTTTATTTTCAATGACAATTGAAATGCGTATATTCCTGTTACTGGTACAATAAAAATACCATCATGTTTGATCTACCCATTTCCTTCATTTACTATTACAGAGTCGAAAGTAAAGGTCATGTGTTTGGGGATATTTGCCTGGTCATAGTAATTCATGTAGGCATAGAATGAGACATGTTGTGTATTTGGCATTGATGTTGGTGGAACTGAAATATAGTTTTCCAAATTTAAAATTGATGAAGCATTCATATTAAAAATTGTTATACCCCTACTAAACAGTCGCTATATAATTTCTAACTTTAAAAAGTCCAACAGATTGACTGGTTTTCCTATTGTCAGTCCAGGAACTGTTAAAATAGACTGTTGCCCGCTGACGTCATATGGCGCTAAACTGAGTTATCTTATCATTCGGTAGAGGAGTATAACAAAACAGTTGTAAATGGGAGTCTTGGGAAACAGACGATCTGTTAGACTGGAGTGCAAACTTTTGCCCGCGGCCTGCACAACTTGCACTCCGGTCCAACAGATCGACTGTTTTCCTCTACACCAGTCAATAACTGTATTTTATTAAAATTGTGATTACATCATTAATTCTCAAAGGTGAAATTGATGCATATTTTAATTTTTTCTTTTTTATAAGTAAAGATACCTTATAAATATTGTTGACGTTATTTAACATGTTTAAGATATATGAATCTTATTTTGTTTTTAGTTTATACATACTGATTCTAGGGACAACGTGCTTGTTAGTTTCAGTCAAAGGAATATTTTCATCACTTTTATTTTGTTTCTTTTTTATCCCATTCCAGCTCTTTTCTTTGGCTTTATCGATTCCATTGTTTTGTATCTCTTTTGCTGAATATGACGTGCTTTCAACATTCAATATATTAATCCTATTTTCTAAAACATTTAATTTCAACTTCAAGTCAACATTGTCCTGTTGAATTTGCTGCAACAGATCCTTAATGATGCTATTTTCTTCTTTTAGGTTAAAGTTTTCTTCCGAGAGATCCTTATTGGCTTCCTCTAAAACACGTAATCTATTCTCGATTACTTCAATGCTGTTCTGACCGATGGTACATTGGACGTCCTGAATTGCTAATACACAGAGAACAAACAAGAGGCATGTTCTGATCGTCATTTTACAATCTTTAACTTGGTGTTAAAGACTGTATACAGATCTGTCAATGACCTACATTATGTACATGAACAATGCAGTTATATATACAACAGAGCACTAGGTTGCAAACAATGTCAAAGATAAGAACGTATTATACAGTCTGCTTTTTTGGATATTATTGTGCATTAATGAATCCATACCACATCATCACTGTATTAAAGAATATTGTTTGAACTTCATCAAATCTCACCCAAATGCATTTTCATATCTCAAAAATGTTGATAAAAACAAATCAACTTCTAGTAAAACTTTTCGTACATTTTTTTGGCATTCGATTAGAAAATCAATCGGAATAAATTCTACAGTTATTAAAATCCTTTAATTTTTTCCTAATTAGGTAATGCAATGTAAACATGATAAGAGACATTAACATTTTTAAACATAACAAGTCGGATCTAAATTCCAGAAGAAATACCGGCCACACACGCCATTTACCCTCACCCTCCCCCACCCCCACCCCCACTCCATTAATACTGAACAGGAACGTGAAACAATAGAATAAGAAATCGCTCCCTCTTTTCCGCTTAGGACAAATTCCTGGATCCGTCTATGCTCAATTAGCCGAATTTCATAACTACTAAGTCTGCTAATGGAGCAACAAACTGCGTATGTTTTCATGAAAGATGTCATTCCTTAATGTGTTACGAAAAAGATGCCGAGGTCGAGTTTCTGATTGACAATATCTATGTGGTTTTGGAAACCACGTCTTTAAACACTCTATTGGAATTCCTATCATCATTATTCTATTTAATTTACTTCTAGGATTTTGTAGAAGTTTTAAAACTGAGTGTTTAAAAGTTAACGAATGAAAAAATAACGGACCGTGGGTGATCTGAAAAGCTCTCTTGATACAAAAGTTCGTGAAATTTCTCTAAATTTTATTGTGATTTGATGAAAGGAAACAAAAGACATATTTATAAAATAGACCTATTATGCAACAATACTGGAAAATTCTCCCTCGTTCCAATCACTACTTAGGTTACAAGAGCTTTCTCTTAAAAATCGGGTATTATCCGTGAAATCGCGTATAATACCCAATATTAGGGTATCGTTGAATCCGCGAAATCAAGTATAGGAGGTGTAATCACCTAATAAAACTTAAACAATGGGATGGCGCATGTTGCCGAGTTAACTTTCATCTAGATACAAATGTTTTCTAAAGGTATCTAGCCAAGTAAGACTTTGGGCGTCAAGATTAATGCGCTCAGGACAACAAATACCCGTGGAGCTCAGTACATTTCATGATTTGCACACAAAAAGGCGTTCGATTTGCTTTATATTTTTCAAAATGTTGAAAGTATATGCATCTTCCTCATGTTCATTCCCAACACAACAGAATTGTAAAGTATCAGAATTCGGGAATTTATAATAATTCCACATCAACGCGACAAACATGAACAATTTGTAAATAAATCAAATTATACGGAAACACATTTCACACATAAGATATAATGCCATGTATAAACAAGGAATTGTCTATCCTATCTAATTATGCGTCATTAATCACATTCATCTTGTGCATAAAATCAAATTTATTTATGAATGTATAAATAATGTAATGATAAAAATGTCTAAAATTTCGGCTAAAAAACCCTCTTTCTCTTTTTTGGAAAATCTTTTTTTTATCATTAATACATATTTGCAGAATATGTCTTCAACATTTTAGCAGAAACAGCTAGTGATAGTTTCAGGAATACAGCTTAATATGAGAGTTTAATTTCGCTAAGTCATCAATATTTTACCATTTCTTGGCGACTTCAAAAAAAGGGGGGGGGGGGGCTAAAGGCTTCTTCACCACCTCTGACAAAACAACCTCGACTGTGTTCTGCATGTGTCCAAGAGACCTCTCCTTTCGCAATCATTGAATTAAATGTTAATGCAAAGTTTTTTGCTATATGTCTTTGAATGTCACGGTCGGTTAAACTCGGTTACATATTTTTAATTGTAGGGAAGATTTATTCATCAAATAAAAATTATATAGGTAAACAAAAAGCAACCTGTTATTTTCTAACACAATATGATACTACAAGTAATTAAAATTCATGTTTATTTTTAACACATTTCTTCATCACAGATGAGTATTAGGAAAAGTTATTGCCATGAGTAATAAGTGTCAGATAAGATAACTAAAAGAAAACTGTGACATTGTGATTGTCTAGAACCATTTAGATAGTGCGTTGTATAGCATATTATAATGAGGTTTTAAGATAGCGATATAAAAAAAATGCGCAAAATAGACAACAGAAGGTAAAATCTACCCTGTCTATCAAATAGTATAATAAAGAAAGGAAGTGGCTACAATTTTTATGAAATTTTAATGTCCGATGAGGAATTATATTCCCAAAAAGTAAGACAAGAGTTTCCAAGGCGCAAATGAACACCATTATTTCAGTGTGTTCATTAACATATTCATAAACGTAGAAACTAGAAGAAATTTGAAAACTTGCCTATGTAATTCATATTTGAATATGACTGTACCTAGATCTATATTGAGAAATTCAATGTAATATAAGCTCATGAAAATATGTACACATTTGACTTTTATTTATACCCCCCCCCCCAAAAAAAAGAAAATCCTGTTCACATGATTTCTCGCTCTCAATTTTCACACAAATGCATAAAATAAAGGTAAAATGGCGTATCTTGTATCGATTAAAATGCAACCAAAAAATTTACGGTGTCTTTGAATAAAAATTTCCATGCTAAATTGACATAAAAAAAAGATACTCACCTTCAATTAGCTATTTTCAACCTGTTTTCCCGTAGGTATTTATTTAATCTTATTTTATATTCTTCTTTATAATAACGCTGGTATTCTATTATGGCAGAGATATACAATTATGACTCGCTTATACTGTACTCTCTAACTGTTAGGAATAATTTATATTTCACGTGAAAGGGACGCCATACATTTTTCAGTAAAAATGCATAACACGGCGTTAGTCGTTCAATTTCTTTAAAGTTTCACATTTTGTGAATAGTGCACAAATTAGAAAATTAAGTTTATGGAATACTTTAATGGGAAATAAAGACAAACGAGGTGTAGTTATTTGTTTTTAGAAATTATATTGAAAAACAATAACGCCATTGTGTCCTCTTTGTTACCCCAGCAGTGTTTGTCGTGTGATTTTAAACTTATTTGACAACAATATAAATTAGGTTTAATAAAAATAAATCCACAAGATACTGATGTACAAGTAACAGTAACTGGCGTAATGCGCCGTTGCTTCATTCTTTAGTTTTTGTAGAAAGTTGCACGGAATACCCGATTTTGCGGATTCAACGATACCCTAATATCGGGTATTATACGCGATTTCACGGGTAATACCCGATTTCGAGTATTCTCTCCGACCTGTTTAAGCTACCATCCATCTCACAGCAAACTAGTATTATATTAAATTAGATATCAAATTATTATTATTCAAATTATTACCTCCACTCTATAAATTTATTATTGTTTTAATTAGGTCGTTTCAAATTTTGTTTACGATCAATTTCTATTGCAAAAATAAATATTTAATCTTAAAGTAGTCTCTCATATTATCTTTCAAGATTAACTATTTTGTCAACAAACAGGTATTGGATTGATAATATCAGCATTTTTTAATTACAACATTGTTATTATTTTAATATACTACGCCGAACATTGTTCAGGAATTGAAAAAAGTGCACTCGCGTCAAACGATTTCAACAAAGATAAGAACATGAGGTACACAATAATATATATATAATAATAGACAAATCTGTCTAAAGACGACACAATTCCTTATCTTTGAAACCTTCATGTCGCTTTACTAAAACACGCATATTAGGTAATAGTAAGGGATTGCCGTAGATATACATGTACAGTTCCTAATTTTACACAAAGATTAAATCCGTGAACATGGCACAAAAGGGACTCCTCTTAATTCTATCTGTTCTTTTACCATTTCATGTCCAAGGTAGATTTGACCACCACTGGATGGAAGGTATTGAAAACCGCTTGCACGTTTTAGAAGAAGCCAACAAGGAACTTAAGAATGAAAACTCCAATCTTAAAGCAGAAATTAAAGAAATAAAGAGGCTGTTGGGGAAAATTCAACGGCAAAATATTGCCTTGAAGATGATTTCCGGTGTTCCAAAAATAAAGAAAGATACTGATGTATTGAATATCGGAAAACAGTCAACTCTACCTGAACAAGATGAAAGCATCGCAGACGGCGGAGTATATGAGGCCAATTCGAACGGGACAATGAAAAATAAAAATGCCATAAGTAATACCCTCGTGGTTGAAACAATCAAAAATGTTGTGCCAAGGATCAGTATGTATGACAATACTTCTGATTTTTTTTACAGTCATGCATATCTTTCAGTAAAAGTATAAGCGTAGAATTTGTTTTAATTAGACAGTAGTCTTCAACAAACACGTCTTTTAACATTAAAAATAAAACACTTATGATGGATATTACGTTTTATAGATTATGTCATTTAAAAAATATTTCAGTTCCTGCAACATCAGTTTCACCTACACAGTCTGTTGCATTCTATGTCTACATGAATTCCTTTTCTCAGCCTAATATACCCGGCCATATGACACTTACATTCGACACGGTAATAATAAACGAAGGAAATGGATATACTAAACATGATGGGGTTTTCATTGTGCCCATAAAGGGAACATACGTATTTCACTGGTCATTTAAAGTAGCTGTCCAATCATGGGCAAGTGTCGAAATAATCGTAAATGGGAATGCCATTGGATGTGCATCTTCTGACACACAAAGAGCTGATCATTGGGGGACAGGGAGTGAATTAGTCATCACTCACGTAAACGTTGGTGACCACGTATTCGTGCGCACGCGTGAGCGTGTAATAGGATCTATTATTAGTAGTGATCGTGCGAGGTCATCATTTTCCGGATGGTTAATGCATTCATAATTTGTTGGCTATATCAAAGAATAAAACTCCTTTACTGCTTTATAGTTTTTTTAATTCTTTAAAGAAGATTTTTAGGACACAGCACTGGTTTGCCATTGAATAGGAGAGCCTCGTAAAGATTAGTCTGAGAAACTACTTTAGTTTAGTATTTATCATAATTATTGCCATGAAATATTGAACTTCATTATTTTTTGTCCAAAAATAGTCTAATTAAAAAAAATCTAGTTAATTGAGGGGAATTCCTCAATATTTTCCGACAACCTATTGGAATTTCCATGTATTTCCATCCAATGTTTGTGTGATTCTTTTTAGAGTTTTTTTTTTAGTTTTATGTTCATTTCATGTACATCCGATCGGACTTTCCAGAAACATGGGTATTCACTGTCAATTTCATACAGAACCCAACTTACAGCTGTTTGTGGTGGAAAAACATAATAAAAGCTCGAAATTTTCTGTGAAAATACAAGTTATTGATATATGTCGTCTGTAACGTGTATTCTAACTCAATTGATTTCTACAAAGCAGAGTATGATAACCCATGGGAAATAGGCGCGAAGTGTCCCATTACAAGCATTTTAAAGTCATAGTGAAGCAACTTGAATTTTTCCACATTTGTGTAACGGTATCGTCAATTCAATCTAATTGATAGTTTTTTTTTTGAAAAAAATAAAAGATAAATGTTTATCCATATCAATAATGTTAAAGCACTGTGGTTAAGATATGATATTTTCCGTTCTAAATACCATTTGTCGTTACATGGTGAATTCTGAGTCATTCCCAAAAAGCTGGTTTTAAGTGATATTTTCGCAATTAAAAGAATACCAAATCATATTTTAAACACATCCTAATACTAAACGTTAAAGTCCATTTTGAAAATATCCCGTCATTGATATCTCTACAACTCTGATGCGTAATGAATCACCCTAAATGAAGGAAGAAGTTTTAATTTTAAAGGTGCTTAAACACAGATTTGAAATCAATATTATCTCAATTTTTCAGTATAATCTCGTGACTTATGAAACGTAAACATTAACAATAACAGAGCTCGAGCTCTGTTTTCAAAACATTATACTGTTTCAAAGGGTGTATCAATTATTAAACTCTGCACGCATCACTTAGCACGGAATGACAATACTGGTGAGTTGGTTTGCTTTCTCTCATTTCGACTGTCTGTTTTCTGGATTATAGTTTTAATATTTTTCATCAACTCCAAAATTTATAATTTTCTTAAGTATTAAGGATGAAGTTTATTCTTTGAAAGTGCAAGGATGTGAAAATCAAACACCTCCCGAAATCGAAGTTCAATAATTTCAAGATAAAATAATATTATTATTGTGTTACATACCAGAGAAACATATTAATCATGATATTGTTCAGAAATTTGAGAAATATTAACTTCAAATCTTTGTCTAAGTACCTCTAATAGAACACTTCATTGAGATATAATAATATAGGCCTTTGTAGAACACAATTTGGGTACTTAACGTTTTTAACTTCTCTTGGTTGATAAAAACATTCCCATTATATTATAATATTGAAGTTTTAATTATTTTATTAGGATAATGTGTATCAACGAAGATGATTGATTGATTGTATACTGTTTAACGTCCCTCTCCAGAATATTTCACTGATATGGAGACGTCACCATTGCCGGTGAAGGGCTGCAAATTTAGGCCTATGCTCGGCACTCAGGGCCATTGAGCAGGGAGGGATCTTTATCGTGCTACACCTGCTGTGACACGGGGCCTCGGTTTATACGGTCTCATCCGAAGTATCAACGAAGAGAAAGGTTTAAAACGTCACGTGGGTTAAAGGTTAACATTTAAGGCATTAAAGCAATCGTACTAAGAGTAATGTATTTATATGTACTATTATTACAAATATATTGTGCTGAATTGGTGTGTATAGACTACTCAGGGGCTTCAGTAAAGAAAAAATAAACACTTACATCTTTTGTTTAAAAAAGCTCGAGACAGACACCACCTTGAAAAAATATATACCAGGGTATAACTGATAAAGTGAAAGCCGTGTGACGTCACAATCTTTAAATTTTTTGTTCGTTTTAAAGTTCAAAGAGACGGATCGAAGTAAAAAATGTAAATTATTTAGGAATTGTGCTACATGTAACCCTAACGAAAAATAAACGTATATATTACATGTTTGGCAACGAATTACTCCTTCATCTTAATCGCAATCAATAAATGGGGGCTTAGGAAAAGCTTGGAGAGTGACCTTATGATACATGTATATAGAGGATCTGCTCTTCTAATGACAATGTAATTGTACATTCGTATCTGGTGTTACCTGTTGAGTTTTTTAGGGATATGATTCTGAATTTAAAACAAATATTCGTGGGGTTTAATTTTCGTTGTTTTCGAGATATGAAGACACCCACGAATTGATGTCCACCACGACATGCAAAATATTACATAAATAACTTCTCAAAATTCTTCATCAAGGAAATCAAATCTACACGAACCAAGAGTTTTTTGCTTTTGCAACAAAGCAACCATAGTTTTAATTTGACGCTGATACTGGAAATTAAAAACTAGATCGTACTCACTTTGTTCAGGTCCGTTTTGCTTTTTCTATAAATGATAAAGAATAAACATCATAAAATAACATCAAATCTCCAAACATTATTCGTTCAATTAACTCAAACATCCATCTTAAGCTATCAAACATAAGAAACTAAACAAATCATATCTTAGTGTTTTATATTATTGATATGGATTTCACCATTAGCAAGATTGAACGCATACATATATTTCTCTTATAAAAGTATAAGTCTTTAAGATTTCATTTTTCAGACATGACAGATGTTATCATATGTAAATCATCATAATATGCGCTGTTAATACAGTTGTGTTTTCCTTCAATTCACTTAATTGCCTATTAAAATTAACCATTCAAAAACACAAACATCAGTTTATTCTTTAAGTATATAGAACCATACAACTTATGTCTTATTATTTTTGGGTATAGACTTTGATTTTACCATTTGCTAGATTGAAAGCAAACATGTATTTCTCCTATACATTTATGAATTTTTAAATAAAAAAAACATCTTTACATTCCAAACAAAACAAATGACGATTGTTTATCTTAAGTAATCATCATAATTTTCGCCGTAAAGCATTTTCCATCAATCTGCTTGCCGAAAGTAAATAAGTTCTGAAAATCAATTAAAATTTGCAACAAGCCTTTTAGAATACATGTATATCAATTTTGTATAGCATAATATCGCTGTAAATTATTTGTTGGCTGCATCATTCCGTGCACCAGAAATCATCATGATAACACCACTGACAACGTACTATTCGACCAGTCTTTAACAAGCTGCAACGTGCTACACACCAGAAAAATGTTTAGAACTCCACTGGCTGCGTCAATACGCACCAGGACTTCCACTGGCTATAACATGCTATGCACAAGGACTTCCACTGGTTGCAACATGCTATGCACCAGGACTTCCACTGACTGCAACATGCTATGCACCAAGACTCTCACTGGCTACAACATGATATGCACCAGGACTTCCACTGGCTGCAACATGCTATGCACCAGGACTTTCACTGGCTATAATGTGCTATGCACCAGGACTTCCACCGGCTGCAAGGTGCTATGCACCAGGACTTCCACTGGATGCATCGTGCTGTGCACCAGAAACACCCTGAAAACTCTACTTGCGTCACATACGCACCAACATCAACTTACTATAACTTCACTTGCTGCAACGTGCTATGCACCAAGAACATAATGATAAATCTACTAAATGAGGCATACTAGGCACCAAGATTACTATAAAGATCACTGTGCATTAAATGTATCTTATATACTGAATTTATATGTGCAGTAAAACCAACACTTCATAACTTTGCTAAAATATAACTATTTTATAAACTTCTATTACAAAATACAATTAAGTACATGTACTGTTTTCCATTATACTATATAAAGAATTTTTCACATGTAATTTTTATCGACTTCTAGATCACTATTCATTTTATATTCTGCGACAGTGTGCATGGATATTATTTTTATTACATTTTAAATTTCTTGAGCCTTTAGAGCGGCATTTCCATGTACATCTGATTTTCTAATTTTAAACGACGCAGTATTAAATATAACACAGATAAAGTATAATCCCAACCGTTCAATGTTCAATGTAGATACAAATAGAGGGTCTTGAGCCTTTAGAGCGGCATGTCAGAGCATACATCTGATTTTCTAATTTTAAACGAAGCAGTATCATATATAACACAGATAAAGTATAATCACAACCGTTCAATGTTCAATATAGATTCAAATACAGGGATATAAAAAAACGTCCCTCATTCAAAATTTATAAATCATTACGATTATTTCAAGATAAAACCTAAAATAATTATAGTTAAGATATTCCTATTTAGGACGTTCTGGTATTCCAAAAAAAAAATTATATATACAATTTTATGCTTGTCTGTTCTTGAAAACTTAGACTGCTATATATACACTGAATCAAAAAGCTCCTCGACACGCAACAACTTCAACCAACTTTTACTTGTTTTCAAATATCGCATGTCTTTTGAAAACAAACTGCAAATTAAATTCTATTTGCGTCGTAGTGCTGATGAGTGAAATCTAGTTTGTTCAAGTCGTGTCCAAAACAATATGATATGGCTAATTATAAATATCAATACGTTCACAGTTGAATCAAAATTTTGACCATGAAAACTGAACACAATCAATCGTATTCCATATAACCTCATTATAATATTTTACTGAAGTATATAGTATACTTGGATATTTATCATTAGACCAGAAATGAAAATCAACATTATAAAATAACATTTCTTAACTGTTTGAAAGCTTTTTAAAAAATTTCAAAGAGATAAAATTAATCCAGAGCTTTTCCCTTTTATCTTTTATTTAATAACGAGAAAATGAAATGATTTCATTTACAAGCAGTAGGCTTTTGTATTTTTGATTGATAGTATTTAAAGCCGCTTGATCCGATTCTAATCGCTAAAAATATATATTCGTTTTTCTTCTTGAAAAATAATTGTCCATAAATTGTTTCAACTTTTGTCAAATTATATCCCCAAAGTCTTTTTCTTTTAAAAGATATAAAAATTCAAAAGTTAAAAAATTAATTTTTGTTAGGCCACACAAAAAATAATCCTATGTTGATCATTGTTGATATCGCGTGAAATCACCTTCGAAAAATTAAATTTATCGCTTACATGTTTATCTCATGAAGAACAAACCCGAGCATTTTTTTTCACAACAAAGTACATATATTACCTGTACACGGACAATATTTTAGCTCCTTTAAAAAATCATTTAAAATATCTTATTTTTCCTTTATTCTTTAAATATTCATATTGATATAAAAATTACTATGGATTATATTCAATTAATTTCTTAATTTTGAAAAGATGTATTATGTATAAGGCTTCTAATAATAGAGAAAAAAAATACTCGGGTTTGAATTATCTTCATTATCAGATATATCCGATAAACTTTTTTTTTTTTTTCAAAATTGACTTCACAACAGATCTTAACTTCCGTCGGGAACTACTGTTTGTCAATAAGGTTTTTGATCTGCGTTTTCCATGTAAGGATTATTGTAATGAACTATTAAATCAATCTTTATATATTATCTATGTAATGACGTTCTTCTATTGTGTAAGATAATATGTGCTTGTTTCGGGTAAAGCGGCTTTAAAATACATCTATCTTATACCTAGAGGTTTTATCTAGAGTTCTGTTGTTTTCCATGTGAAGCTGAGTGTGTTGCAAAGAGAATCTGTAAAAATTAAGCTGAATTATAATCTCCCGACCTAATTTAACTTAGTTGTGAAATCAAATCCAAATCAGACTTCAAGGGTTTGCTAAATAAGCATACATCTACATACATATTTCATATAGTATATTGAAGCTTGCTTTAGATTCTAGCTACTCTCTCATAATCATACGTGAAATCATTTATCGAAGTGGTACATGTATTCTGTGTGTTTAAATGAATGTCTTACTGCCCTATAAACAATTAAAAACTGGTTTGTACACTCTCCATCGTCATGATACTGATTGTATAATTATTATGCTGACTGTTAAAAAGGAAAAATACCTGCGCTATGCTTTACTGTTTACAAGTTATAAATTTATATTGTATACAATAAGATGTATGTCTTACGTAATAAAGTGAATTGAATTCAATTGTATTCGAGACGTTTTCATTATAAATAACTTAAATATTATCGAAAATACTTATCTTTTACTTCAATGACCATTATGTACTCTCTGCTTATGGATGTAAAATCTGTTGAACTGTTCAGGCGATTCTGGACCTTTGTCTTCCGATGAGCAGTGGAAAATTCTAAGAAGATATATAGACATAGGTGAAATAACTTATCGAAAAGGTATCTTGTCTGTGTTTACTTTCATTATGTACTTTTATTTTTACAATAATAAACGGGGGATAAAATAATGCCGCGTTCTTGAACTTGAATCTTAATTATCACCAAAAACTGAAAACATTATTTTTAAAACTTATCTTCTGCTTCAATGGCCCTTTTTTACTCTGTTTATGATTGTGAAATCTCCTTTGACTGCTGATGTAACGAATGCTGGACTTCTCGTCTTTTATTGAGCCGTGAAAATCATAACTTCAGGTATACATGTACGTATCTAAGGGTTGAGGATTCTCGGTCTGCATGCGCTATTCTGGATACTTTACCACGAGAACTGTGTTTAATGAACCGTCTCTGTATTTTCGATGGTAAACTGAATGTTTGAAGAGAATAGCTGTCTTTGTCGAATGCAATGCCATATAACATTTGTAGACTGGTTGTAGAATCGACTTTCCAAACAGGGATGGGCCTCTCTCCTTACAATTTTTGTCATTAGGAAGTATACGTCTGAATGTCGCAAAACAAAGCCTTCGAATGAGTTTAAATCGTGATTAAAGTGAATACCTGTTCACCTGTTCTACGGGTATCGACCTTTAAATACTGACCAATAGCTACTGTCGCTATTATTAGCACATAATAAATAAAACAAAAGCACGTGTTCCTAGTACATATGATAAATTAATATATGTTACCGTATTAGGTTCAGCGGGACCTTTAAACGAGGCGGACCAAATATTATGCGACACCGGCCGAAAGAAAAAGTAAAAGAAATCGGCTATAACAAAATTAATACATTTATCATGATAAATCTATCATCAACCAAAAACTTCAAGAAAATTAATTTCCTGAGTAGAAATCTAAATAAGTTCTAATATGAAAGCGCTCTACGTTAATACATGTAGACTGTGTCAACTGAATTTGTATCTGCTACAAGTACATGTACTTGTACACTAAGCTGTCATATATGTAAACATTTATATAATTATCAGATATATATACTTAAAATCTCGTTTTTATTAAAGAATATTAAACGATAATATCCTTTTTGTTCAAAATTCAAAACACAAAAATTAATAAATATCAACAGAGTGAAATGCGACTTTTCCGTCTAAATAATTATAAATTCGAAGGGCGGGATGATGAGAGTCCATAACCAATTTGAAATGAGATAAACAAATCTAAGCAAATCACCTAAAATGATATGACTTCTTAAATAAAGTTATGTATTGAATGAAATCGACTGATACTGTAGATTGATCCGGTGTATTTACTCGTCTTGCTTGAATGGTCACGACGGAATCAGCCGATTTCTTTTGTTTTACATTTTACTTGCTTTTTATACCGTAACAAATAATACAAGCTAAATTTCATAGTTAAGAATGTTAGAATTTCTACGATCAATGATATTGGTTCCGGTAATGAATTCTGTCTGTATTACACAGAAAACCCGGATGATTCGAAAGTTCATGTACAATGTACCAATAGTGACAGGAAGACCGTATCCTGATTAGAGAGGCGTATACATGTATACGTGTCAGTTTTCTGGTAAGGAATTCAAAGCTCTTCGATTTGACTCTTAGATACACTAAATTTTCAGTTTATTTCCACGCCGAAATAGGTAAGCTGTTGAAAGTCATCATGGTTTTTTTTTCTGTATTATTTTTAGGTTATTTAATACCAGATAAATGAAAATTTCTATTTAATTAGTGAATGCCATGGTATGATGATATACACGATAAACGCAAAACACGATACATGATAGAACCTTATAAACGAATGGCCAGATGGTGTTATATAGAGAATATTACATACCCTTTTCCATATCACATCCTGTATCAGCTCGAGACACCAATATCAGCCAGAGGGCCGAAGGCCCGAGGGCTGATATTGGTCGAGGGCTGATACAGGATGTGATGTGGAAAAGGGTATGTATTAATATATTTATTACATACTTAGTAATAAAATACAGCATGCATGAAGTTGAGAAGAAAATAAGTAATTATCATGCATGGACTTCTTACATGCATGTACATGGTATATTGTCTCATACGATTTGGGTTTGTTTCTATTTCTATTTCAATGCACATGATCCGCTATTTGACAATAACCTATTATTTGTATTTGTAAATTAAGATTTACCTTATTTTCAAAAAGTTAAAATTAAGAGAATATGAACCCACCAAAAATTGTGTATGATCACAAGTACCTTTTTGTTCTTTAATTTACTAAGGTTGTGATATTGACGTCACAATAGCCGTATCAGCCCTGCAGGGCTGATATGGATTTGCGGGGCTGATATAGGTTATCAGCCCCGCAAATCAATATCAGCCCTGCATGGCTGATCCGGTTATTGTGACGTCAACCATATCGCATATGCAAAAAACCTGTATTTATTACTAAGTGTGTAATAAATACTTATGAAGGTCTACCACTCATCTAAGTTTGGTGTCTTAATCTCTTACCGTTTACGAGATCTAGCTGTGATCACTTCTCATTTTGAGGACAGGAATTCACGCGACCGGAAGGGAATTTTGAAAATATTTTATACGTTACTGTAGACATTTGCAAACTTAATAGCATAATTATCCAAAAATCAACTAAAATACTTCATGTATAAAAAAAGATATTTATGAGAAAGAAAAATACTCAAATTATGAAGTTTTTCTGTTATAAATGGAAGTTGTCGTTTTTGTTTCCGGTGGGACTGATATATTTCGGAACTACAAATAAGATGCTATAATGTGATGCATAAAAAGTTTCAAAAAAGAAAAGTTGAAATTTTCGATTACTTAGATCACTTCCTGTGACGACCGGAAGTGATGGCAGACAATCTTATCCCAAATGGTTTAGCCTACTTATCAAGATCTATTACTCATTTAAGTTTGGTGTCTTAATCTCTTACCATTTATGAGATATGACTCGGACAAAACTTTTTTGAAAAAAACGACAAATCGAGCATATCTGACGACTGGAAGTGAAATTTGACAAACTGTAAACTGCATTTAAAAGATATTTTTACTCTGTATCATCCCTGAAAATTTCATGAAAATCTGCCCAGCCAACTCTGAGAAATCGTCGAAACAAAAAGGGGAAAAAATAAGAAGAAACGGAAGACCTTAATATTAAGAAGAAACCGAGGTAAAACAATATGTTCCCCAACTTCGTTTGGGGAACATAATTACAGTGAATACGACAATGTGGAATCTTAAGGTTAATATTCAAAAGACAAAAATAATTATTTTCAGAAATGGTGGTAAAATTAGAGAGAATGAAAAATGGACTTATGGTTACGATATAGTTGATATTGTTGACGATTTTAATTACATGTATCTTGGAATGTTATTTAATTACAACGGAAAATTTTTGAAAACTCAAAAACACGCCCCAGAGCAAGGTAGAAAAGCTTCATTTGCTATTTCTAATTCATTAAAAGCACATGCATTAAATGTTGAAACACAGTTATCTGTTTTTGATACTTACGTAAGTAGTGCACTTTTATAAACATCAGAGGTATTGGGATGTACCAGGGGTAAATCTTATGAGGGCATTAAGATTATCAATTACTGTTTTAAACTTTCTTTAAATGGTTAGTACATTCGTCTCAATCAATCTTTAAAACAATCAAAGCGGATCAAGACTATTTTTTTTTTCGATTTTTTGTTGAATTTTATAATCAAATAAAATTGAGTATAATTGATTTCCGTGTTTATACAAGTAAAAAATGTACGCAACAAAAACCCTTGTGTTTTTAAACAAGAAGGTAAGCGTATTTATTTATATTTTGTTGGTTTTGTTAATCATCTATGAAGCTGAACATCGCAAAAAATATTTTTTTTACATCTCGAATTTTGATACTTTACAAGATATGCGATGGGAATATATATAATAACTTATAATAATATCTGTAAGAGTGGGGAGGGGTCCTTTAAAAATTTGCCGATGGAAGAAAAATATGGATATTATACGAGCAGTATTCAAGCTCAAAAGTCTGTTCATACATTACGAATCGGGAGTAGAGAAAACGTGGACCTCAAAAACACCAGAAGTAGGATCAAGTGCCATGGAAAAGCCCAACCCAATGAACGATATATGCACGATATACGACTGGATAATGAAGACACAAAACCCGATATGAATCCTTAAATAAAGCAGAAGACTACAAAATTGAAATTACGATATATGGCAGTCGATTTAAGTTAAACTTGACGATAAAATTATGTTTCATTTAATTTTATACATGTTTGTAACTAATGAAGAGAAAGTTTTGTTATTGTTTTATATTCAGTTACATCTTTGATAATTGAATTATTTTCAATTCATTTGCAAATCATTACGTACATAAATAATTCAATCTACTTAGTGGTAATTCTTTTTTGTAAATAATAACGAAATATTCCTTGAAAAAAAATAAATCAACATAATTTTGTTTCTCTTTATATATTTTTCTGTTTGTGTGGTTTTTTTTTTATTTATTTAAGAAAAGATTTGAATAACTTGAGAAATGCATCGCTTCCTTTCCAATATTAAAAATACATTGTATACAGTGTATATATTTCGGGCATAAAATTTTGCTTTTGTTTTATGATACTGTTAAATTTTTTTTAATATATAATACATGTACATACAAATGTAGACATCCTAGAAAGCACTGAACAGGCATTGCTGAAATTTAATTCCCAACACAAGGTCTAACATCTGGGAAAGTACTTTTAGTTCAAAAAAAATTTATGAAAGTACTTTTCTTTTCTTTTGACTATTGGAGGGGGATTCGATCATTTCTGATCTGTTTTGCAATGTAAATCATAAGCACGACTGACTGCTATTAATTTCCAAAAGAAAATATTGGAAGACTAAAACTTTAAACTGATAGACTAAAACGTGGAGGTGGGTTAATATTTTTGAAAAGAATACCGGGGTAATTTATTTTGATATAATGTGGAATGAATATTAAGGTTGTTGTATCACTAACACAAATTCAATCTATAAATACTAGGGAAAAATAAAAGACCTTAATAAAAGCCATGAAAAAAAACGAACCTGTTCTTTTTCATAGTTTAAGGTCTATAGTTTTAATCATTCTTTACGGCTCAATACATTTTGAAATGATAAATCAAGTTGATCATTTAAAATCCAAATTCATCGAATCAGGATAATCTTTCCTTGCTTTGTGCGCCATTGAACCATATCAACATTACATCTGCACTTTAAAATGACACAGAAATATGTTTTGATGCTTCGTATGGAATCCGGATAGGGCCACGCAGTTCACTATCGCATCGTCGCACCATCGAGGTTTAGATCGATATTGCGATGAAGGCATAATGCGATGACGATAAAGCCATGGTGCGATAACGATGAAGCGCTGTTGCGATAGCGCGATGACGATGATGCGATGGCGCGACAATGCAATGACGATGGTGCGATAGAACGATGGAGCAATAGCGCGATGAGGCGTTGGTGCGATGCTGATGACACGATGGTGCCATGACGATGGTGCGATAGTACGATGACGATGAAGTGATATTTACAATCGCTCCATCGGGCTATCGCACCATCGTCGTCGCATTAGATCGCGCCATCGCATTATCGTAATCGCGCTATCGCTTCATCGTTATCGCACAATCGCTTCATCGTTATCGCATTATCGCAATATCGCGCCATTGACCTTTAAGTCGATGCTTGATGGTGCGATAGTAAACTGAATGGCCCTATCCGGATTCCATAGCTTCATGATCCAATGATATTCATACAGTCCGCGTATTACTAGTTTGGTGGGTTTTAACCCCCGCATACATAACAAAGGTCATTATTTTTAATAAATGACAGGTAAGAATATCGCTTTTTTCATTTTATTCTCGTGTTAGTTTTTGTGCTTCCAAATTTTCTAATTTTCAGTCAAAAATTAAAACTATGAAATCTATATCATTTATTTATATAAAATTTATTCATTATCAGTTTTGGAAAAAGAGGGGAGAATAAAATTTCGATGTCAAATTTGTTTCATGAACAAAACAGATGTATATCTGTGTTCAAATTTAAACTATGAAACTATCTTTCACTTGATTGTCTCAAGAAATTTATTTGCACATGTCTATGTTTATAAATGCTGAAGTCTGCGTCAACCAAAACAATTTTTGAAAACGCTCTCTGTTATCTTTTTCATTGCTTTGTTAAATTTCACAGGTTTTTTTATAAAATCCTTTAAAAGACAAAAATTAAGTCAAAGCGTAAAAACAGATACCATTTTAAAATACGTTCATGGTTTAGATAAAAGACGAGAAAGGCAGTGTTGAATTTCAAGGCAAGAAAAGAACATGGCGGCAAAGAACATCATGATGAGCTTTCAGTTGTACGAGGGGATCCGAATGGATGATGGTAAGCACATGATGTATGCAAGAACTGATACATTAACTGGTTAAAGAAACTGCAATGATACTAGTATACAGCCTTATTAAAATGGAGAATCTGATGTGGTTAATTCTAGTACCATTTTGAACTATTTTAAAAGAAAAGATTTCAAAACTTTAACAACTCTCTCTCTCTCTCTCTCTCTCTCTCTCTCTCTCTCTCTCTCTCTCTCTCTCTCTCTCTCTCTCTCTCTCTCTCTCTCTCTCTCTCTCTCTCTCTCTCTCTCTCTCTCTCTCTCTCTCTCTCTCTCTCTCTCTCTGGATTGAGGATGGATTTTAACTTTACTCCCTAACTCCCACATTTTAAAGATTTTTTTCTTGTCCTCCTTGAAGGTGTATTAGAGACATTGAGAGCCATCCCTAGCCTGTGTTTGGATGGAGAGTTGAACTGCATGGAGAATAGTCCCTCCTCATTGGGTGGCCGTGTTCTGTTATCGACTAATCGAAAGGGAAGGTAAAGACGTTCAATTGTATCAATTGCTTATAGTAAACAGGAAAATCGGGGGAGATTCATCTGAGAATGAAAATATATCTACGTGATTGTAATTCTAGAGGAAGGGGATTTACATAGAGCTACTTGTATATTAGGCCCACAATATAGATGTTAGGGCTGATTTCAATAGACCTGACGGATTACGCTGTTTGTGCTAACGCTTTGCTTGTCTAGAGGTTTAAATACTACGTCACATATTCACCACATCAAAGGAAGTAGCCGTGATCGCTTCTCTCCCACGCTAAAGTCGGTCAACTGCAATACACATCGTTCAAATTAATTTTGAACACATTGGCGACGGTAGCTGACACTAAATTGTTAAGGAAAATAAGTACAGAAATGAGTCATTATGAAGCTTTTCTGCATTAAACTTGGAAATGTACCAAATTAATGATGTCAAATTACATGATGGTCCTCCTTCATGCTATATTCCTTAGTGTCAGATTTATCATTTTCATCTACTCAACTCTTGTTAAAGCAGATTTCAAAATTTTTAAGAACTTTTATAATTTTTGGAGGCACAATAAAGCAGAAACAACACCTTTTTCTTTCAAGCACACAAGCATTTCCTTTGTTTACAGACTTAAAATAAAACTGTTTTGATAAAAATATGGATTGATTTATTTTCGATTTAGCCACATGGTGGTTCATTGCTATGCCAATGGTTTGATAACAGTGGATGTTCAACATTTTAAGTTAGAGAAAAGTCCAGACACCCTCCATGATGAAATAACGGTAAGATAAAATGCTTAGAGTTTGATTTATAACAAAGAAAAAGAGAATAAATGCCCAACTTTGATAAAATATGCCATGGAAGTATCGATGTTTTCGTGCCGTTATTAATATAAAGTATTTTTATATTTGAATATCTATCAACTACATGGCCAAAAAATAATTTTTATCGTTGACTTCTTGTAATAACAACTGATCAGGAATATGTACGGTTTTATGATAAAAATGGGTCAGTTGGTTATTTATTTAAATTTTAGCTTTCTGCAAGTAAATTGAATGTATCCTTCGTATAAGGCATTGTAACATCTAAACATATTTAGATACAGACGGCTATTGGGATAAAAAAAAATCCGTAATGTAATATATAATTCACACCAATTTCAACGACAATACGATATTTGTAGCTTTTGGTGTAAATGAATATTTATATATGCATATTTAAATATATATTGCACATTTGCAGAACGCACAATACAATACATGAAATCACACTTTACGTAGTTTACAGCAATAAGTAAGCATTGCAAGTAAATGATGTGTTAAAATGACAGATGCTAAACAGTACAAGGAGAAAAGTTTCATACAAATGGATTATTCAAACAACCGTTCCATTGGATCCAAATTACTCTTCCTGTGATTTTGATTCTTTTAAATATATAAACATAGATGATATCCAGTGTTTCTATTGCAGAAGTGGAACGTGAATTTATAATTTCTTTTCAAAAGTGCGAAGCAAAAGAGCTACAGCACATGCATTTATTAAAATACATGTAAAAATCACTGTTGAAAATGTTTCGAAAATTATTATAATTATAAGATATATCGATTTTAATGTTACTGCTAATTTAAACTGATAATGTCAATCTTCAGACCGCTAAGAACTTGGAGACGAGGATCCGTGAGTCGCTTGGAGACCTTTGCAAGTACAGCAGATGGTAAAAAATCAGTCTGTATACTAGTAATAGTTGTATTGACAATTTGAACCATATTAGGCATGCACTGTAAAAATCACATACATAAAAGGGTCATATCTTTCGTGGTTTGAGAATAAATAAATTTGTTCATGGGGGATTTGATTTCCTGGTTGATGAATGGTTCAGAAGTAATTTATGTGACAAAAATGCATTTCGTGGGTCTCCTTATTATCGAAAAAAGAAAGTCAAAATTAAAATCCCAAAAAATTAAACTTTCTTAGGTTAAAAGATGATTACATATATGGCATCTACAAGTACAAGTGAAGTTTGGGGAAAAAATTATTTTAAGTAGATTTTTCGAATAAATTCGACTGTCGTTCGAATAATGCTGTCGAGTACTCGGCTGAGGAAAATAAATATTTTGACATCCTTAATATTAAGTAAACTCCTAGTAGAATAAAAGGTACAAGTATTTAATCAGTAAGTTTAGTAACTCTACTAAACTGTAAACATCACAAGTACATACACTTTTTTACAGTTTGCCTGGAGAAATAACACGAGGGGAGCTAACTCCATATTTTTCATCCGGAAGTGACACCCTTTTTGAATACGAAAACTTGAAGCTCATGTTCGAGAAAGATTCCAAATTTCAGAACATCAAAATCTACCACAATCCTGAAGTTGGAAATTTCATGTGTTTGGATGATGATATAAGTACGTTAAATAGGCGACTTCATATTTACAAACGAATTACATGTATCTTTTTTTTTTGTAAATATCAACATGATTTAACTATATATTGTAATTGCATTTAATCATGCTCTAATAACAAGTATATTACGAAATATCTATTTAAAGGAACTTTTGTCTAGTCGCCAAATCCTTTATATTACAAAAATTTTTTTTACACCAATCGATACAGACAAGGAGTTCCATTTAATTCCATGGCAGTTCAACAGCATTTCATTAAAAACTAGTGCTAATTGTAACGGGAACCGTTACAGATGTTCCCCAAACGCTCCCCAACTCCCTTTTGGTGCCATATTCCCTGTAAGCTTCATTAAATAAGACAAATTCTGGTAATTTAGACTTTAACAAAATTTACCCAGAAGGATACCAATTATATTCAAATTTTAGCATTGCACCCGTGCGCATGTGAATTCATGTGCGTTATGACCAAATCATCTGGTCTACACTATTTATATATTTAAATATACTATATATCAAAGCATTCAGTCCAAAAATATTAAAAATCACTCATTTAAGTTTATTTTTAATTTCACTCGTTCCAAATGCACGCACGTGCGTGCACGTGCATGATGACCTACCTTCTTGTAGGAGTTCCTTATATTTATCTATGTTCTGAATCCCATCCTGTTTGGTTGAAAAACAAGAGAGCTATAGCCATTTCAAGTTTAAGCCAATCAGATTGCAGCACACGTGCATGCTCGTGATTTCATGAATTTTTTGTATATCATATTGCAGGATATCCTAATGTAAAACTATGTTTTAAATTTCAAAGCATTTCGTCAAAAAACAAAGGGGATGTAGCCATTTAAACTTTCAGCCAATCAGAATGCAGCACACGTGCATGCGCATGATTTATTTAATTTTTCTGTATATCATGTTGCAGGGTATTCTAAAGTATGACTATGTTTTAAATTTCAAAGCATTTCATCAAAAAACAAAGGAGATATAGCCTTTTAAAGTTTCAGCCAATCAGATTGCAGCACACGTGCATGCGCGTGATTTCTTCAAATTTTTTTGATATCGTATTGTAGAATATCCTAGTTCATTACTATGTTTAAAATTTCAAAGCATTTCGTCAAAAAACAAAAGAGATATTGAGATTTCTGTTTCAGCCAATCAGAGCGAAGCTCACGTGCACGCGCGTGAGTTCGTGCTAATTTGACAGTGTCATGATATTAACACTATTAATATATCTTTATGTAATGAGTTTCAAAGCATTTCATCAAAAAATGTAACAGTTATGGCCATAATAAGTATATCAGTCATTTCACTCACTTCACGCGCCCGCACATGCAGGCGTATGCGCGCAAAATGACCTTCGTTCCGCACACCTACACTACACACCCATTAACCCTAAAAAGGTTTTAACTTAGTTTGGTGAACAGTTTCTGAGAACACTTCCGGACAAAAAAGTACCGGAGAAGAAATAAGAAGAAAAAAGAATAATAATAATAACTAGAGCAAAGCTCGTTGCAAAGCAACGAGTAGGTCTTCCGTCCTGTTTGACCGGAAGTAACTTTCATTTAAAACAAATAAAGAGTAATGAAGTCCCAGAATGGTTTAATCCTACAAATCTATGTTAATTATTGCAATATTAAGCCATTTTCTGCAACTTCCGGTTTGACCGGAAGTGACGACGACGGACGGAAAATTAAGATTTAAGCTTCCAGTAACATATGATATCCAAAAACCTGTCAAGAACAGTAAAAATATGCAATTTTTGACTACTTCCGGTTTGACCGGAAGTGACGTCGTCGGACGTATTTTGACGACGCCATTGGATAAAGCTTGATATTTAGAACAACTTTGCTTCTTTGACGTATTACAAATTCTCAATACTTTTTGAGATATAAAGGAAAAACTTTCAGCCCATTTTGGCCCTTTATTATAGGGGCCAGCCCCTTATCGTTGATAGCTTCGAAAGATCGTAACATTCTTCACAACTTTTGTTCTATATGTCTTTACAAAATATTAACGTGTAAAAAGATATTTTAAAAAATGTGTGAAAAATTTTCTAAATTCCCGATAGGACTTTTTTCGAGCCATAGCGAGCGCCGACGTGCTGCACTTCCGGTGAATAAGAAAGGTGTGTGTCACATCAGCACATGTTGCTCTATCATCGCTGAAAATCTTACGTTTCTATCTAAAAGCACTTTTGAGAAAAATGCTGGACAATGTGACCCTCTGAAAATCACTAAATCGCGGAAATCTCGAAACCGGAAGTGACGTCATAAAAATAAAAAATGATATATCATGTTTGATTGATGTTCCATCAGTCCTGAAAGTCATGAAAATCGATCGAGCCGTTTCCGAGAAATCGCGTGCACAAAATCGGTAAGAAAAAAACAATAATAACTAGAGCCGAGCTCGTTGCAGAGCAACGAGTAGGTCTTCCGTCCTGTTTGACCGGAAGTAACTTTAATTTTAAAAAAAATTAAAGAGTAATGAGGTCCCAAAATGGTTTAATCCTCCAAATCTATGTTAATTATTGCAAAATTAAGCCATTTTTGGCAACTTCCGGTTTGACCGGAAGTGACGTCAACGGACGGAAAATTAAGATTTAAGCTTCCAGTGACATATGATATCGAAATACCTGTCAAGAACAGCAAAAATATGCAATTTTTGACTACTTCCGGTTTGACCGGAAGTGACGACAGCGGACGTATTTTGACGACGCCATTAGATAAAACTTGATATTTTGAACAACTTTGCTTCTTTGATGCATTACAAATTCTCAATATGTTTTGAGATATAAAGGAAAAACTTTCGGCCGCTTTTGGCCCTTTAGTATAGGGGCCAGCCCCTTATCGTTGATATCTTTCGAAAGATCGTGACAATCTTCACAACTTTTGTTCTATATGTCTTTACAAAATATTAACGTGTAAAAAGATATAGCCAAAAATGTGTGAAAATTTTCTAAATTCCCGATAGGACTTTTTTCGAGCCATAGCGAGCGCCGACGTGCTGCACTTCTGGAGAATAAGAAAGGTGTGTGTCACATCAGCACATGTTGCTCTATCATCGCTGAAAATCTTACGTTTCTATCTAAAAGCATTTTTGAGAAAAATGCTGGACAATGTGACCCTCTGAAAATCACTATATCGCGGAAATCTCGAAACCGGAAGTGACGTCATAAAAATAAAAAATGATATATCAGGTTTGATTGATGTTCCATCAGTCCTGAAAGTTTCATGAAAATCGACCAAGCCGTTTCCGAGAAATCGCGTGCACAAAATCGGTAAGAAAAAAAAACAATAATAAAAATAATAAAAATAGTGGAAAAGAAACCTAAGAATAACAAGAAGAAGACGGAAGACCTTAATAAGATATATGTTCCCAAACTCCGTTTGGGGAACATAATAAAGTGAAAATTAGCTTCATCGGATTATAATATAAAAAATCAAAGCGCTTTTGTTTTTGCTTTTCAGTGATCGGCGAAAGTGACCTTATTTACACGCAGACGTTACTGGGCATCGAGCGCAACGATTTCCGGGATAAAACGGTTTTGATTCTAGGGGGAGGAGACGGGGGAATTATGTATGAATTGCTGAAAGAGAACCCCAAACACGTGCTAATGGTGGAGGTTTGTATCTTAATATATTTGTTAATTCTCATTTCCTTTCTCTAGAAAACATTTACAATAAGATTATAACGGATGGGTTCTTACCAGTGCAATATAACATTGAAAATAATGAGATAACAAACAATAATCAAGGTCAAATGTTCATTTAAACGATACAAATCGGGAACAGGAAAACACGGATCTTTCAATAACATCAGAAGTTGGCCATGGATAACTGAGGTGGAGAAATAGGCATCCCGTCAACCGTAACATCCTACGTATACTACTTCAAATAAAACCCTTGATAACAATTATATTAAAAAATAAAACAAAGAAAAAAATGCAAAATACGTAATGAAATAATACATACATGTATATAATATAGAATATCCCACATCTCTTTTATGAAACTGATTAAACATGTAATGGATTATATTAAGCATACAGGAAAGAGATGTGCAAAAGCTTCTAAATATTTAAAATTCTCAAATTCATAAGGTTTGGATATTTAATATAGACCTTCAGATTGATCGAGATGTTGTGCTGGCCTGTAGAACTCATATGCGCAAGATTTGTGAATCAGCAATGGATTCCTTTGAAGGCCCTAACTTCAAGGTGATACTTTAATCTTTTTTCAAACATAAACATATTTGGTCACCTATTTTCAAAGGTAGATCTTTTATTTTTATTTTGATTAAATAAATTGGTTGAAATAAAACCTCATTGTCAATTAAAAAAATAAAATATTATCTTTCTAATATAAAGCACATTTTAAAAAAATGTGTGAATAAAATGTATAATTCCTGTTTTTGACTTTACCTATGTTTTAGATTCAATTCGAAGACTGTTTGAAAGTTCTTCAAGAATGTCAACAAGACGGCCGGAAGTTTGATTACGTCATCAACGACCTCAGCGAATATATAATCAACGCAGAAAATAGTAATGTTACAAAAACACTGTATATATGATAGTTTCCTCTTTTGCTTCAGCAATCTACGAATTATATACAAAAATACAGTTATGTATATTTAAAACATATTAATTTAAAGAAAAGGAATTTTAACAAACCACGATTTCGTGTCGCATTTACTCTTATGTAAAAATAGTGCCATTATATTGATATTTATTGCACTTAAACCTACAATTTCAATTTTGCAGAATATGGATGTAAGGCACAATGACTTATACTTAACAGTCTTTGATTTTTTTTCAGCGAAATTTGCCTATGATTTTAAAACATCGTGCATCATTTTAGAGCTGTCCTTAAAGGTCCTCAATCCACACGGAAAATACCTGTCTCGGGTACCCTATTTGATATTTGTTGATATTTATATTACCTGTATATACAGATGCTCTGTACATGTATTAAGACACGTTTAGATTGTCAGCGCGTTGATGGACATATTCGTTATTTAATTAATATACCTCTTTCGAAAGGGCTTATGTCCAAAATAACGAAATGCATATGTTAATAAGAAGAACTCCTTTTTTTCAAAAATTACAAATATTTACTAATTCATGTTATTTTTTTTTGAAGGGCAATACTGTAAGTGCCACAGAATTCCTGCGGAAGTATGAGGACGACATTAAACATCTAGGCATGCAGTTTCAAAAGTCTGAGGTGTATGTACCGTCATTCAAAGAGAAGTATCCTTTTTATCTGAACCTGCAATGCACAAGGTTTGAAAGATTCTACTGAGTTTTCTTATATTATAAAGCATAAGACAAATGGTTTAAAAAGACACTTTCCTGTAAATTCAATTAAATTCCTTATATAGAGCCAAATGAGTATAAGAGTACTGCAAACCAACAAAATCTGAAATAATCTCAATAGCTGATGAATGATGATGCGTTTGATAGGTTTTTGTTTGGTTTTTCTTCATTATTTATCAAAACATGTTCATAATTATTTTCATGTCCTTTAGATTTAAAACTGCTAATTATGAAATGTCTCCATAATTGGCATTTCAAACAGAATGATACAGGTAACACAATCCTGTGGTATTGTGCAAAAATGTTAGGTACCTCGATTTTTTTTTTTTTTCGGAAACTTCATTGTTAAAGTATCATACTTTAGTAAGATTTCCAGCTGAAGATTATCGTTTCACACATGGGCAAGTGATCACCAACAAAAGCTTCTCAAAATGTATTGTATATATCAAATATGTTAAACTTTGAGTGGAATACTAAAGGTTGTATCTGATTCCCTGAATTTAAATTTATTCTTCAGATAAACTCAACAAAAAAGGTCAAATTTTAGGCATGTTTTGAATGACAACGGGCAAATATTATTATAACTTTATCTGTATGATAATGACAACGAACCAGTTTCCATGCTTACCTTTGAAAGCTTCTGACAACGGTACTGTCTAGGAACCTAAAATGTTCCTAGCACTGAATTCTTTGGAAAAAATATTTTTAGGAACATGTCGTCTGACCTAGTAGTGAACCCGCATATATACTAATGACACTGCATGTTCTTTAAACATATTCTGACTTTCTTTCTATTTTAATAAGAACAACTTAACATGTGTACAACTGCAGAATATCATTGGTGATCCTTAACTTTCACAAAGCTATTGTTTCTACGAGGTTTGGAGAGTACAAGAATCGAGAAAAGAATAGAAGTTTGTGTAATGAATGAAAAGGGAATTCATGACAATAAAAAATGAAAAAGATCATGGTTTTATCTTAATTTCATTGGCAGTTTTTTCTCAATTATTTTGATATTTTAATAATGTAAGATTAAGTATGGCTCTACAAAGGCTATATCAATATAAAAAATACCGTATAAGTGGAAATTTTAGCGAGACGCAAATTTAGCGATTTGCCCTGGTAATTTATTTTTAGAGAGATGTTATTTAAGCGATTTTAAAATGCACATTAAAGAAACTATTACAAATAAAACGCATTAATTTTTAGCGATACTCAATTTTAGCGATCTCGACACCCTCGCTAAAAATGCCAAAATTAAATCCTCGCTAAAAATTCTACTTATACGGTAATCTAATAATCAGGAAAGCCATTATGTATCATATTAATTTAAAACCATCCGCAGGGAGTAAAGATTCAAATTTGTTCAAATGCACTCCTTCCCTGAACCCACTTTTTCTATTTAAAATTTTCAATACTGAGCTGATTTTTGCTTTTACCTAGCCAATTGCTCAGGTGAGCAATGAGGCCCCTGCGTCAGGTTATGATAAGGCGCCACCTGCCACTTAAATTTAGAAGGTCTCTATGAGACCTGCATTTTGGTTTGGGTTTGCCAGCATACTGTAAACGTATTACATTTGGCTGTGTATTCTTTTTTGCGCTTTTGGCGGAAAGCAAGTCTTGTACATATACAAATAAAAAAGAATTTTATGAGATACGCTGAATCAAACTGCTAGATAGTTCATCATTTAATTTCCGCCAAATATTATACACGCTAAATATAATACATTTACAGTATATTAACTCAGACGTCAAATAATTACTATTTTATTTTATTAATGATAAATTTATTTCATGTTTTATTAATGATAATTTTATTTTACTATTTATCTATTATAAATTTCCGTGAAATGGTTGTTTCATTGATTAGAATATTCTTAACTAATCGTGTTCAAGACTAGTAATTCAAAAACTGTATACGAGGGTTGTTCAAAAAGTTCTTGGACAATTTTCGTTATATTCTCACTAGAAATTTAAAATAAGCACATTCTAATATGTAAAAATATTTGTTTATTGATGTGTGAAGTTTCATTCCATTCAATGTAACAGAAATCAATTAACTTAATTTTTAAATCAGCATGTTTTTTACCCAGGGAGCACACTTAACGCCATGTAATGTCGAAACATAGCATCACGAATTTCTAAAAAAAAATACTATCCTTATACATTTCAAACTCTATAATCCAATGCCCACTCATTCACACCTTTTTCTAATACTTGACAATTATTTTCAAGAATTGTTTTCGTTGTATAATTTTCTTTGTTCAGGTTTTAATTTCTTTTATTACTTACATGTAACTCTGCCTTCACAGAATAAGCAACTCTGAAGCTCCTGTTTACCCTTGACGTTCCAACATTTTAAAGTCATCTGATACAGAGTCTCTGAAACTCAAATACTTATTTGTACACACATTTTTTGATTCCTTCAACATTTTTTTTTAGAGTTAATTCAGGATTTCTCCTGAGTAAAACACAAAAATTGAATCGTTATATATATATGCTGCTCCATGACGTACTAAAACGTCATCGTTTTTGTCGTTTTCAACGAAGACAAGCTATCGTCTCATTAAGTAGATTTCTTTTTAAATGTTAAATATATATTATGATGAAATTATCCTTTTTTGAATTTTTAGGTTGCTTTTTGTTTTTGTTCCATTTTTCAGAGAATATGACGGCAGACATTTTAGTGTATTGTTTGTAACTTACTAAATCTTGACCTGCTTGGCGATCCGAATTTTGCATTTTATAAATCTGTAGAAGTTTTGAATAAATAAAATGACACAAATCATATGAATTTATGGTTCAAATACCTCTGCCAAATCTGTGACCCTTTTCACAAAAAATCTTATGACTAAGACTAAAACTTCACGACTCTGTAATTTTTAGCTCACCTGAGCCGAAGGCTCAAGTGAGCTTTTCTGATCAAAATTTGTCCGTCGTCTGTCGTCGTTGTTGTTGTTGTCGTTGTCGTTGTCGTCGTCGTCGTCAACTTTTCACATTTTCATCTTCTCCTCAAGAACCACTGGGCCAATTTCAACCAAACTTGGCACAAAGTATCCTTGGGTGAAGGGGATCAAGTTTGTTCAAATGAAGGGCCACGCCCTTTTCCAAGGGGAGATAATCATGATTTAGAGAAAAATATTGGCATTTTTAAAAAATCTTCTCCTCAAGAACCACTGGGCCAGGAAAGATGAAACTCATGTGGAATCATTCTCAGGTAGAGTAGATTCAAGTTTGTTCAAGTCATGACCCCCGGGGGTAGGGCGGGGCCAAAATGGCCGATCAAAGTTTTACATAGGAATATATAGGAAAAATCTTTAAAAATCTTCTTCTCAAGAACCACTGGGCCAGGAAAAATGAAACTCATGTGGTATCATCCTCAGGTAGTGTAGATTCAAGTTTGTTCAAGTCATTACCCCCGGGGGTAGGGCGGGGCCAAAATGGGCGATCAAAGTTTTACATAGGAATATATAGGAAAAATCTTAAAAAATCTTCTAGGGAAACCTTTTTAAATCTTCTTTTCAAGTACTTCAAAGCCAGGATTAGTAATATTTGTATGGAATCATCCTCGGGTAATGTAGATTCTAGTTCGTTCAAATTATGATCCCCTTGGGAGGGTAAAATTCAAGCCCCCTCAACTTAAATTAACTTTCAGTTCTGATCTGATGTGTTTTTTCCTAGCTGATGTGCTCAGGTGAGCGCTGTGGCCCCTGGGCCTCTTGTTAATTTCATGAAGATTTTTTTTGTAAATAATTATTTACAAATTTATCCCTGAAATATTAATAAGATGTAATAGAAATAGCTTAGATATGTGTTTAAGAATGGGGGAAAATTTTAGTCTTAGTCATAATATTTTTTGTGAAAAGGGCAACTGGGTGACATATGACGTCAAATATAACGGATATGACAAAGTCCACGAACTTTTCGAATAACGGTCGTAAATCATATAGTAGTGTGTAAGATAAATTTTTACAAACTTAGTAGTTTGAAAATTAGGTGCTGAAAATGTTCAAAAAATAACATATTTACATAGCAAAAAAAAATTATAGCTTGGTGTTACCAGGAAACTATGATTGCAAAAGCCATCCAGCAAATGATGACCTCCCACGGTTGTAGCTGATAATAGACCCTGTGACAGGCTCGTGCGTGCGTAGAAATACATGGTCCCCAGGGTTTGCGTGAGTGACAACCAATTCACTTCCGGTTTCCCAATCACCAGTTGATAATGTGTGAGAAGATGCGGATCCAATAGCTTGCCCATTTACAATTATTTCTACACTTGCCCATGAACGTTCCCTTACTTTCAATGACCAATGAAATGCATAGACTCCATGTACAGGCTTAATAAAAACTCCATTGTGTTTATCATATCCATTTCCTTCGTTTTTTTATCACTGTGTCGAAAGTAAACGTCATGTGGGCGGGGATATTAGGCCGGAAAAGGAAATTCATGTAGGCATAGAATGCCACAAATTGTGAAGCTGAAACCGATGTTGAAGGAACTGAAATATATTTTGAAATATCCGATAAAACATGAGTATAAAGTGTGAAATACATTGTTTACTTTTAAATTTTCGATAGTCATTTTTCTTGAAGGCTACATTTTAAATATTTATTTTTCTTCAATTTTCATGCTACATATAATACATGTAATACATGTAGAATACTTACTGTAAATGATACGCTTGTATAAATGTAAAATTACTAGCATACGTACTGATTCTGGGCACAACATTTTTCCTTCTTTTCATCAAGACCGTTCGTTGTGCTTTGGACTTCGTCAGGAAAATTTGGCTAATTTTCGTCATTCAACACATCCGTATCAATTTTTCTTTTTAGGCCATTTAAAATCAATTTTAAAGCAACAATTTCCCGCTGAATATTGCAATATTCCTTTGATGTCTTTAATTTCTCCTTTGAGTTTAGAGTTTTCATTCTTTAGTTCCTTCTTGGATTCTTCTAAATCCTGCAAGCGGTTTTCAATTCTTTCCATGCTGTTTGGGTCAACTCTACCTTGGACATGACGAAATGGTAAAAGAACACAAATATTTTTAGAGGAGTCCTTTTGCTACGGAAGCCCTTTTAGGACATACAAAAATATTTTTTGAAATTTGATAAAACGAATTGACGAATTTGTTTTAACGAATCTAATTCATTATAACAATTTCTTTGAATTTGCTTTATCGATTTTAATCTGTTATAACAAATTTGTTGAATTCATTATAACGAATTCTTTAATTTGTTATAACGAATTACATTCGTTAAAACGAATTCAAAAAATTGTTATAACAAATTAAGTTTGTTAAAACACATTCCAAATTTATTATAACGAATTAAAATTGCTTAATTAAATTCAGTAATCAGGACCTATAGAAAAATATATATGAATTCAATATAACGATTTGTCGAATTCGTTTTAACGAATTTAATTCGTAATAACAAATTATGGAATTCGTTAAAACGAATTCAATTCGTTATAATAAGTTTTAGAATCTGTAAAAACGAGTTTAATTCGTATTAACAAATTTCTGAATTCGTTGTAACGAAATCAACAAATTTGTTATGACAGATTAAATTCATTATAACGAATTCAAAGAAATTGTTTTAACGAATTAAATTCGTTATAAAAAATTTGACAATTCGTTATATCGAATTCAAAAATATTTTTTCGATAGGTCCTAAATAGGCTTCCGTATTTTGCTGTCATTTTCATAAGCTTTTAAGGTACTTGGACACAGATTTGAAGTTATTATTTTCTCTATAATATTATGACATATATTTTAATCGCATTTCACACAAAAATTAATTAAAAATCTTATTTCATATAAAAGATATTAAAATTTCAAATTTTTTGGCGCGTTTGATTAACACATCCTTGCACTTTTACAAATTAATTTTATTCTTAATCCTTCGGAAAAGTGGCAATCTCGTTTTGTATAAATGAAAAATATTAATAATATAATCCAGAAAATTCAGAGTAGACATGTTCGAAAGCAAAACAAACACACAATATATTGTCAGTCCGTGCAGTTGTGGTAAGCAGACTTTGACGATTGAACGCACCCGGTGAATTGTAAGCATAAACAATAACAGAACTCCTGCCCTGTTTACAAAAACTGTGTACATAACTTTAGTGTGCTTGATTTGCTAAACTCTGTACGCAACTCTTAGTTCGGAATGACGATACTTGTGAAGGAGTTTTGCTTTCTAACATTTCTACTCTGAATAAAATTATTTTTCTGAATAAAAGTTTTAATATTTCTCATTAATACACAACAAAATTGCCACTTTTCCTAAGGATTAAGAATACGTAATAAATTTGTGAAAGTGCAAGGATGTGTCAATCAAACCAGCGAAAAAAATTGAAGTTTTAATAACTTTTAAATGAAATAAGATTTTCAATTATTTTTGTGTGAAATGCTATTAAAATATATAAGTCGTAAATCATAGAGAAAATATTGACTTCAAATCTGTGTCCAAGTACCTTTAATCTTCATGTCAAGTTTAGGAACTGTATAAACAGTCAGTCCCTTACTGTTACATATAATGTGTATTTAGGTACAGAGAAATGTAGATTTCAAAGATAAGGAAAATTTGAGCCTTATTTATGCAATAAAAAACGTTCTCGTCTTGATATTTATTTGAGGTTAGCACACTTTGTCGAATTCTGATTACCTTTTCGGCATACTATTGTCTATAATAAGACAATACTATAATCATTATGCTGGCGTTTGTATTTATAAATTATCAATTCAATACCTGTTTGCATACAAATGACCTAATGGAAAATTTTCTTTATATGAAGATATCTTTCACGTGAAATTAAACATTCCACTTATGACTTATATGTTTTTTATTGGATTGTGTCTTTTTACGAAACCTGACTAATTTTCAACAATATTTAAATTTCCAATGAAGTAACGCGCGTACATGAACTATCTTATCTGTAAATACTATGGACGAGCCATTCCAAAACCTACAACCCTACAATCAAATCTCGAAATAAATCAAATTACCATCTAATTTAGTAGATTTGAAATGTACGAGATATTCCATGTTATTTTCCATTGCCCCTCCCCATGACGTCAAATTTTACTATAAAAAATAGTCACATAAAACACGAAATAAATTTTATGATTGTTTTATTACTGTAGCATATTAACATTTATGAAATAAACAACAAAAGAATTTTAAGATATGAAGCAACCAATCTTGTTAACTTAAAATATATATGTGACCTAGATTGAGGTTGTCGGAAGCTCAAACACATGTATAGACCCTAGGTCACTTCTCCGCCGCCATATTGAATGCAATGTTGCAGATGATGAAACGGGAGTTGGTTAGGAAACCGATTTGCGTGGATGATAAATTTGCAGAGGAAGTTGAGTTGCTTACGAATGTTAGAATAGTAGAGGTAGTTGAGTAGCTTACGAAGTCAGATGATAATGACAGAGGGACGAGCCATTCCAAAAACTACAACCCTTAGATTTGGGTTATTTCTTTTAAGGGCCACTCTGACGTTTAAAGTGTGTCATTCAAGGAGAAGTATCCTTTATGTAAAGTAACGTACTATAAAGACAATTGTTGAAAAAGTTAAACTAATTAAAATCAGATAATTGTTAACCTCCAAGTTATATGTCAGTAGCTAGATTCAACGACTTTCAGAATTTCGGAGCGTACATAAGGTTCATCGATACTCTGATAAATGTGATAACTCTTAACTATATAAATGTCTATTAATCTTTTATAGATTTGCCAAGTTCAATTGTCTTATTTATCGCAATCCGCTACGCAAGCTATGCTATAATTGTTTGTATTTTACTTATAAAGTACATTTCTTTAGGAAAATCATTAAGAGTCAAGCAAAATTTTATATCAATGAACCTTAAAAGCTCCCTTCCATTGAAATAAAATATTTGTATTTTTACCTGCAATCATGATTTTATTTTCATAACATTATTGAGTTTGAGATATTGTGAGAAAGCAAACCTAAATACGTCAAATTCAACACTTACACATGTAACTGTAATTTTAACCATAATAATTCATTACCTGTTGAGTTCACCATCTCACAGCATATAAAATCAGTTAACAAATTATCATTATTTTTAAAGAATACTTCCACGCTGTAAATTGATGATTTTTTGAATCAGAGCGATTTGGTCAAATATTGTTTAAGATCAATTCTCAAGCAAAAAATAAAAAGCTGAATCTTCAAGTAATCTCTCAAAATCAGCTTTACATGGTCTTCCTTTGTAATAAATCGCTTTATCCGGAAGATCTTATTAAAAAATGAATTACTTATATAACAATTTAAACGTTTTACTTCTCGATATAACGAGTAAATTATTAATGCATAAGCCATCCAGAAAATGATGAACGCGCTCTGTTATTACTGTAAATATATCCAGCTACAGCTTCCTGTGTGCGCAGGAATACATGATCACCTGCATTAGCGTGGGTGACGATCAACTCACTCCCAGTGCCCAAGCTTCCAGCTGAGTCGGTCGATGCGCATCCAATCGAACGTCCATTTACAATTATTTCGACACTTGCCCATGAATGTTGTTTTATTTTCAATGACCAATGAAATGCATAAATTCCATTCACGGGCACAATAAAGACTCCATCATGTTTACTATATCCATTTCCGTCGTTTATTATCACTGTGTCGAACGTAAGAGTCATGTGGGCGGGGATACTAGGCTGGGAAAAGGAATTCATGTAGGCATAGAAAGCGACAGGTTGTGAAGCAGAAACTAATGTCGGAGGAACTGAAATATATTTTGAAATATCCGATAAAACATGAGTACGTATAATGTGTGAAATACATTGTTTAGTTATAAATTTTCGATAGTGATATTTCTTGAAGGCTACATTCTAAATATTTTTCTTCAATTTTCATGCTACATATAATACATGTCATACATGCAGAATACTTACTGGAAAAGATACGCTTGCATAAATGTAAAATTACTAGCATACGTACTGATTCTGGGCATAACATTTTTCCTTCTTTTCATCAAGTCTGTATCACTTATGTCACTATCATTTTTCATTATCCCATTCCGATTGGTCTCATTTATTTTACCGTTCGTTGTGCTTTGAACTTCGTTAGGAAAACTTGGCTGATTTTCATCATTCAACACATTCGTATCAATTTTTCTTTTTAGGCCATTTAAAGTCAATTTTAAAGCAACATTTTCCCGCTGAATATTTTTAGCAGTCCGTTAATGCCTTTAATTTCTTCTTTGAGGTCGGAGTTTTCATTCTTTAGTTTCTTGTTGGACTCTTCTAATTCATGCAAGCGGTTTTCAATTCCTTCCATCCATTTTTGGTCAACGTTTCCTTGGACATAGTGAAATGGTAAAAGAACACACAGAATTAAGAGGAGCCCTTTTACCGTCATTTTCACTAGCTTTAATCTTCGTGTCAAGTAAGTGACAGTACAATCAGGTACATATAATGTGTGTTTAAGAACAGAGAAATGTGGATTTTAAAGATAAGGATTAATTGTGTCGTATTTTGCAATATTATTGCGTACATCAAGACCTTTTTTATATTAACATGTATTTCAGGCGAGCGCACTTTGTCAAACCCTGAATACTTTTTCAGCATCATATTATTTCTGATAACTACACTAAATTTTAATTATTATGCCGTCTTTTGTAATGATAAATTATCGGTCCAATAGCTGTTTGCAGACAAATGACTTTATTGAAAATTTTCTTGAATATGAATTGATCTTTTACATGAAATAAAGAAAATATTATAACTATAACTTACATTGTTTTTATTTTTTGCACCTTTGATGGAAACCTGACTGATCTTCATTTAAAACGTATACATATTTCAGATTTTCAATGAAAACTTATATTTCAGATACAGCTTTCAGATCATTCAAATTCTGTGTCAGTGAAATATTCTCTCAGTAATTTGTTGCAAGACCTCTTCGTTATCCTGATCCTCCCTTATTAAAATTCGAGATTTCATTCATAATAACTTAATCCCATTCGTATGGGTTTTTCTTAACAATAACGCTGCTTTCAGCTTTTTTTTGGCACGTAGGCCTATATTGTTTTTGTCCTCTCTGTCTGTTTGTCTAACTGTTTGTCTGTTGACAACGTTAACCTTCGCCATAACTTTTGAACCGTATAAAACAACGTTTTTTGAAGACAATTGTTGAAAAAAATGTCGGAGCATGCTAAAGATATCATTGTAATGAGATTGCAGAATTATTACAGTTTCGTATTTTTAAAAACATGTGTCAAGTGACATATCTTTGAAATAAGTATACCATTTATTGTACAATTTATCAAACATTCTCTTCTCTAAAAGTAATAGCTTTTTTAAAAAGCTTGCCTGACTAATACCATAAATATCCACAGAACCTATAAACATGATAAGTTATTAACGTTTACATCGGGGAGAGGGAATTATGAAGATGTTGCACGTTGAAACATCATGCATTCATTTTAAGTTGTTTACTCATCAAAGCAATGGAAAAAGAACAAATTTTATATAAAACGTATATATTGTTTGTATCTCAAATAAAAATGGAATGTACAGTACATGTACATGACTGTGGATAACATTTGAACTATGAATAAAGTGTACATGTATATAGTTAAAATTGCTTGTACGTGTGCAAAGCCAAAAATAACAATGTATATACTTAAGAAATAAATAACAAGTTTATAAACTTCAATGGAAATTGAAGTGGGTCGGTCACGTGATCGAATCCTGTGAAGGCCGAAGGCCTTCTCAGAAGATTTGATCACGTATCGACCCACTTTAATTCCCATTGAAGTTTATAAACTTGTTGTTTATTACTTATATATACATTTGAGACAGAAGATTAAATAATTTTGAATATAAATTATTCCACTTAGTCTAACCGTCCGTCGTAGATTTTGAAAAATGACGCAAGGTGTAAAATGGCTTGAATGGCGGTTACGCTTCGAATTCATTACTGACATTAGGATTTTATTTCTAAGGGACTGTTTTGTGAAAGGCTACTTGTGATCAGTAATAGTGAACAGAGTATTGTCTGGGAATATTTCTATACGTGAAAATTGATAATTAATGCTGAAAAGACACAAGAAACACGTCCGAAGATTGAAGATAAAAAGTTGGAGGAATTTCGGTCGCCAGAAAGGAATGGATGATCTGATGGATGGAAACACTTGACCGTGCCAGTTTATTAACAACCAAGTATTTCAGATCAAAAACTTTTAACCTATGATTTCAATAACTAAAAGCATAATTATTTATGATGTAAATAAATCACGGGGACACTAGCGAAAGCTGACATTGAACTACGACAGCGCCGAGGTGTTTAACAGCTGTTCGTGACGTGATTGCAATTGCTTTGAATGCTTTGATATTTTCCAACAGATTTACTTATTTATCGTAAGTAGAATTTAATGAAATAATTATAGTTTATCGTGAAGATTTAACTAAATGTCTACCCCAAAAATATTAAGGATAAACGTTAGAGACTGTACAGCTGAAACAAAGTGACATAAAACTTAGATTCTATCGGTATATTCTCAATGTACACAGGTTAAATCGATAGCCAAAATAACTGTATGAAATACTTGTTAACGTTGTAAATAAAATAATTATTATTCTACTTGCATATTTTGTTCATTTTTATACATGAAAAGCAAGTAGAGCAAGTCATTTTATATTTATGCACCGGTAGATATTATTGCGCCGTGTGATTAGGTCACGTATTGACCTCTGACCTCGGACAAACTTCATACAGAATTGAAGATATTTGTTCTCCGTATGTTTATATACTGCAGTAATAGAGAGATACCACAAATGTATATACTTAGCTATGTCTACAAGTAGCCTCTCAGATAAACCTTCACATGATTTTATCATGTTTATTTTTGAAAAATAAGATAGGTAGCTATCAACAACATTTATTTCTTGATATAATCAGTAAATTATGAATGTATAAGCCATCCAGAAAATGAAGACCGTGCACGGTTATTACTAATAATAGATCCTGTCACAGGCTCATGTGTGCGTAGGAATACATGGTCACCTGCATTTGCCCGAGTGACGACCAACTCACTCCCCGTTCCCCATCCACCGAGTCGTAGTGTGTCAGAAGATGCGCATCCAATAGCATTCCCATTTACAATGATTTCGATACTTGCCCATGAATGGCTATCTACTTTCAGTGACCAATGAAATGCATAGATTCCATTCACAGGCACAATGAAAACTCCATCGTGTTTATTATATCCATTTCCTTCGTTTATTATCACCGAGTCGAACGTTAGAGTCGTGTGGGCGGGAATATTACCCTGGGAAAAGGAATTCATGTAGGCATAGAATGCTACAGTCTCTGCAGTTGAGACTGATGTTGGATGAACTGAAATATATATTTTTTTAAGTTTCAAATTGATAAAGAATTTTATATATAAAATTGTAAAAAGTGCGAATCAGTGCATCACAAATTAAGAAATATGTATTTGATGTACTCTAATGTGCTTTTTTTTTATTTTGTTTTTTAATGTTCTTAAATTTTCATGTTTATACATTTTTTCCTTAATTATATCATGCATGTATGAATTTAATTAAAATTAAAATTTCTAGCAAACTTACCGATTCTGGGTACAACCTTTTTGATTGTATCGACAAAGAGTGTATCATTTACGTTATTTCCATTGTTTTTCATCGTCCCATTCCGATTGGTTTCATTTATTCTACCTTTTTTTGTGCTTCGAGCCTCTTCAGGAAAACTTGGCTGGTTTTCATCGTTCAAAACATCAGTTTCAATTGTTCTTTTTAGATCATTTAAATTCAACTTTAAAGCAATATTTTCCCGTTGAATTTCTTTCAGGAGTCCGTTAATTTCTTTAATTTCTCTTTTAAGTTTGGAGTTTTCATTCTTTAGTTCCTTGTTGGATTCTTCTAAATCCTGTAAGCGGTTTTCAATTCTTTCCATCCAGTTTTGGTCAACTCTACCTTGGACACGAAGAAATGCTAGAAAAACACATATGATTAAAAGAAGCGCTTTAGTTGTCATTTTCACAATCTTTAATCCTCGTATGAAATTAGGAAATTTATAAACAAGCAGTCCTTAACTGTTACATATAATGAGTGATTATTAAGAACAGAGAAATCTAGATTTCAGAGATAAGGACAAATTGTGTCATCTTTGACTACTTTGGTAAATATAATGGTCTTTCTCAAGACCTTATCTTTTTTATATATATCGCGAACTCAAACTGTAAATACTATTTCAGTTCAGAATGTGTAGTTATATCACATACGTGCATATTCTGTAGAAGTACTTTTTTCCGCGTGGTATTAATTTACGCTATGTACGCGGTCACAATTTTTCCGCGGAAATTTTTCCAAACGTTCTTAATATAAATGTAAGGCATATAGTGACAGTCTAGGAAATCCGCGTAATTTTCTTCACGCGAATTAAACGGAAATTTAGATTACGCGGAATTATGACCCCGTGGAAAAAACTATGTCTACAGTATACTATATTCTATAATTATATTATAATTCAGAATTTTGTATTCAATTTGATAAATTCTCCATATGCATCCAATACCTGTTTGCCGACAAGACCCAATAGAAAATTTCGTTAACATATATAAATCGTTTGCATGGGATACAATTTTTTTCGTACGACATTTTACAGATGTCATTCCTATGCAAGTTCAAACAACGTGTATGTAAAACTCATTGATATGTTCCTTTGGGGGATTGGGGGAAATCTCCGCTGACTTTCAAGATTCAAGACATCAATTTCATTGATTTTTTTTAATAATTCAATAATTTAATAATTATAGATAATTCAAATTCGGTTTCACCCCCTCCCCAAGACTTTTGCAACGGGCCTGCATTAATCTTACTCTTGATTTCATTATCATTTTTTAAGACATTGAAGTTATTTTCGATTGTTAATCATGCTATCATCATTGGCACCTTGTATATATCAAATAAAATATGGAGATACAAGAGGCCCAGGGGCCACAGCGCTCACCTGAGCACATCGGCAATCAGATCAGAACTAAAAGTTTACTGAGGTTAAGGGGGGCTTGGATTTTAATCCCCGAAGGGGATCATGATTTGAACGAACTAGAATCTATATTACCTGAGGATGATCCCATATAAATATTACTAATCATGGCTTTAAAGTACTTGAAAAGAAGATTTTAAAAGGTTTCCCTATTTATTCCTATGTAAAACTTTGATCGGCCATTTTGGCCCCACCCTACCCCCAGGGGTCATGATTTGAACAAATTTGAATCTACACTACAAGAGGATGATACCAAATGAGTTTCATCTTTCCTGGCCCAGTGGTTCTTGAGAAGAAGATTTTTAAAGATTTTTCCTATATATCCCTATGTGAAACTTTGATCGGCCATTTTGGCCCCACCCTACCCCCGGGGGTCACGATTGGAACAAACTTGAATCTACACTACCTAAGGATGATTCCACATGCCTTTCATCTATCCTGTTCCTATGGATCTTGAGAAGAAGATTTTTAAAGATTTTTCCTATATATTCATATTTAAAACTTTGATCGGCCATTTTGGCCCCACCCTACCCCAGGGGTCATGATTTGAACAAACTTGTATCTACACTACCTGAGGATGATACCAAATGAGTTTCATCTTTCCTGGCCCAGTGGTTCTTTAGAAGAAGATTTTTAAACATTTTCCTATATATTCATATGTAAAACTTTGATCGGCAATTTTGGCCCCACCCTAACCCCGGGGGTCGTGATTTGAACAAACTTGTATCTACACTACCTGAGGATGATTCCACATGAGTTTCATTTTTCCTGGCCCAGTGGTTCTTGAGAAGAAGGTTTTTATAAAACGTCATTAATTTTTCTCTAATTCATAATCACACTATATCTCCCCTTGGAAAAGGGCGTGGCCCTTCATTTTAACAAACTTGAATCCCCATTACCCAAGAATACTTTGTAGCAAGCTTAAGTTTGGTTGAAATTGGCCCTGTGGTTCTTGAGAAGAAGATGAAAATTTGTAAAGTTTACAACGACAACAACAACAACGACGACGACAACGACAGACAACGGACAAATTTTGATCAGAAAAGCTCACTTGAGCCTTCGGCTCAGGTGAGCTAAAAATCAGTATTCGAGCTGAAAAGTCCATTCAAAATCAGGAAATCAAGAGCAAAGCACAAACATACCTTTAAAACATCAGAGGTGGGATCAGGTACCATGGAGGAGTAAGCATCCCCTGTCCACAGGTCATACCCATCCTTGCTTCTTCTCAGTCAACATCTTATTTAATGATAAATTGCATCTGCTTACAAAACATGAGAAAGAGATGAGAAAGTCTTAATTTTTAAAAAAAAAATTGTCTACATGCCGAATTAAGGAGTTAGTATAAATCTTGCAGGTTATGCCCTACTAGTACAAATAATGTAGCAGTATTGAAACTCGAGAGATTCAAAGATAGGGCATAGACAAATCGTGCTATTTTACCTCGGACATCTGTGTTATTGAATGACAATCCTTTATAACGATGTTTTGTATATATAGCCATAACTAACATCTACGATTGTGAAATATTGCAAATATCGATGGAATTTATTTTATTCAATATCCTCTTCTTTACCAAATATTTAGGGTATACAAACAAAAGATCCAAATAAAAAAGTTACTTATTACTGCATTACGTTTTGCTGGTTTTAAATAATCATCAATGCATGAATTATGAATGGAGCCATCCAGAAAATGAACATCGTGTAATGCTATTACTTGTTAGGGCCATATGTCCGGGAATGCGTTTTTTAGACTAGCTAGGAAAAAGAACTAATGTAGGCATAGAACGCGACAGTTCAAAATGCAGACACTGACGTTGGAAGAACTAAAATATTTTCAAAAGTTAATAATGCCTTTCATTCTATAAAAACGTTGTTGTATTATCATCGTATAAAAATCGAATTTCACTCTATTTTGATTTACATTCATTCCTTAAAAATTACTTTTACAGTAAACATACCGATTCTATAGAAAGTCTGCTAAATACTGGTTTTGACCAAGTGGGTACAACTAATATTATCCTCGTGATTTCTCTTCGTTGCATTCCAACTGTTTATAATACGAATTCCTATATTCTACTGTTTTTCAGTATCCCGTGTCTGATCAAGAATTGAAATATGACTGACTTTTTGACATTCAATACATCCATTCCATGTTTCAGATCATCTAAACTCTACATAAATTAGTATATTCCTGTTAAATTGAACTTTTCCCAACATTTCATCGATTAATTGTAATTTGTTTATACCCTTCTCAATAATTTTTCACTCGTATGGAGACGTTGTCATTGATAGACTTTTTTTCCGTACGATTCTCTTGGATATGAAGTGTTCTCATTCTTTAGTCCTTTGAAACATTTCAAGTTCGTGTTGGCTTCTTCTACTACCACAGTAATTGGTTTTTTGTTCTTTCTATTCAGGTTTGATCAATGAAACACTGGACATGATAAACTCGTTACACACAGAGAACTATTAAGACGAGTTCCTTTGATTTCATTTTCTCGACATTCTCTCTTCTTCCAGAAGAGGGAGCTTATGAAAATCTTTAGCGCATATTTTGTTATATTTCGAGCAGGAAAGATAAGATAATGAAAGATCATGTCGTTTTGGCACAGCCTTGTGCAATTGTAATTGCTTAGCACTATCTTATCAATTTTTGTACCTTTTGTTCTAAAACTTAAACATGTACAATATTTGCTTAAAATGACAATGATTTTTTAAGCTACTTGAGCTTAACAGCTTAACCTATAAATTTGTGAATCTCTCTGTACCTCGAAAACAACGAAAATGAACACCTCCCCCTACGAAAATAAGTGATTTAACAGTATTTACTTTTGAAAGTATTTTGCGGCTAATCGAAGACATTTTTAATTTCTTCATTTCTTATATAATTAATCGCAAGATCAGATTAGAGTCTACAGAAAAGTGTGCGTTGTGTACAGATATAAACCCACACCTTTAACAAAAGAAATCACACCTAACTATGGTACAACTTACGATAAGACATGAAGATAAAGGAAAAAAAAACAAGAACATTGTATCTGAGGTTTATTCCACGTTTTATTCAATTTCTAAACATCAAAGACACATTCACACAATATTTACATAAAGTTTAACAGATATCCAAATATTACATAAATACACCTTATATTTTAATTAACATAATTACTTATGATCAATACACAATTTCTGATTCTCCAAGTGTCATGTTTCAAAGTATTTCTGGTGTAAGAAAGATAACTCTTACAATTCATTATTGTTTCGATGATTACAATCCTGTTGCAATCCAGACATTTTGCTATAATTTCAAAATAAAGCAGTGCAACAAAGCCTGGTTTCAATACTAAGCAGGGTATCAACGTATTTATAAAAAAAAAACCTTTTCCAGTCAAATCCAAATATCCTTCTCAAAGCAAAAATGATTATACTTGAGGTAATTTGTTCAATATTGAATTCTGCAATATGAAACAGATAAGAGTTCCACAACCTTGATTTTTTTTTAAAAAAAAGGAAATATTTTTTTATGCAGTTTGTGGTATTCTTTGCAACTCCGTCCAACCGAGCTTTCCATATCCTTTTTCTAAGGAAGATGAAAATGAGATTTAAATCTTTGTTTCTTGTGAGTCCCTTCCTTAAATGTTTTTTCTGCCTCTTCTTTAGAGATGAATTTAACCCTCAGTTCTTTATTTCTTCAGAGTTCCTCCTTTCAGTATGGTTTCCACCTCTTCCTTTGTAAGTGTCTCATACTTCTTCAGATACATACTCAAAACATTCAGCTCCGCTCTATGTTTCTGTAACACAGTCTGAGCTCTTTTGTACGCCTCCTGTAAATTGGATAATAATATGTGAATTTTTGGACAATAACTTTTCAAATAACACATTTTAGATGTATTATAGTCTTCTTAAATTACAAACAGAGAATTAAACTCTCTGCTTAAAAGAGCAAACTGTCAGCTACACTTTTTTAAAAATAAATTTCTTACAGACTCAGTATCTGGTTATTTTATTGTATTTGGTAAAAATGTGATATCGCCGAGTGCACAATTAGGGGTTTTTCAGTACATCTAGAAGTATAAATATAATCTTTAAACCATAAAATTAAGATATTGGCTATTTCATTATTTCCTCCACCAATACCTAAAATAAATATTTTTTTATTGTGGGCAACTGGAGGTTTATCTGTTGGAGATACATGTACATGTAGTATTAAAAGTTTTCAAGGAGTAATCTGGTTATTGAACAAATTTTTAAGAATGCGGATGGTTTCGCTCCGATTACGTGTTCGCGCCGAGTGGTTTCGCTCCTATCACTTGTTCGCGCCGAGTGGATTCGCCCCTATTGGTTTCTACTGTATAACTGAAGATACCACTTATCGGATAGTCGTTTGATTATTATATATAATAAGATATTATAAAGAAAAGGTAATTGCAATGGAATGGGAAGTCTTTAAGAATAATCGTCTTAATTCATGCAGAAAAATCCTTGTTCTACATAATTTATTATTATGCTTCCTGTCAGTATGTCTCTATATAACCCATACCCTACTATTCTCGCATAGTGGTCTAAGGATTTATATAGCGTAAGCATACTATGCCGAAATAGTGCACGGCTTTATTTACTGAATAAAATTCTTCCATGCACATGCCGGGGATCGAACTCATGACCATGAGATTGTCAGTCCAATGCCTTATCGATTACGCCATAGAGACGATCACTGATTGTATTAATTTTATTAAATATATAAACTTAATTTATACAATTGACACAAGAAGGAGAAAATAGACAAATATTATTTGAAAACAGTTATATCATTCTAAGGAACTTTAGATTAATGTGCACAACAAACTTTCAAACTAATTACATACAGATCGTTAGATGAACTGATTTTATAGAGTCATTAAAACGCTTTTTTATATGACGCTTGATTGAAGGATGAAAAAGAAAATTATCAATGAGAATCGACGTCTGCAAACAAATAAGGCTTACGAACAAAACAGAAAATAAAGATGTGTTGCTTTGGGACACAAAATCCCGACTTATTTAGAGAAAATACTAGTAACCAAAATAACTAAGCATGCAAACAATTTTAGCATGAATATTTTGAATGAGTCCTTGCAAGTGCGCTGTTTAAGCACCGATATTTTCAGGAAAAAGTCCAATAGATTGCCGCATAATTACAACAGTCAGCATAATAATAACAATAGTGTTGCATTATGCATGTACTATGCCTAAATATTAGGCAGGGTTTGACACATGGTGCGACACATGGTGCACTCGCCTCCGGCTCGTGCACCATGTGTCAAACCCTGCCTACTATTTAGGCATAGTACATGCATAATGCAACACTATTATATAAATATAATTGTAAATCAAATGAAAAACAATGACAACCTTCATTGAAAAGTCAACGAGATTTGTGAAATAAATATTTATTTTAACATCTTGAATTATTCCAAATTAGACGATCAAATTTATTCAAATATAGTCATAATTTGGCTAAAATAGCCTCACTATAAGTATTGATACAAAATGGAATAATTATCCGACATAACACGACAGTAACGCTTGGGGTTCATTAATTACAAGCTACTAAGTTATATAATAACAGGTAATCGGGGGAAGCCATACTGTATACATACTACCCATACCTTACCTGTAGATAAACGGGGCAAAACCACTCGGCGCGATACCACTCAGCGCGAACACGTAATCGGCGCGAAACCACCCTACACCATTTTTAATATTCAAGATAGCTGTTAAAAACATTTTACTTCTCATACAGATTCAAGGATAAATAAAATTTTAGACAGTATTAAAAACATACATCATAGCTTTTTTTCTAAGGTGCACTGATTGTGATAAGAGAGATAACTCTTACTGACCCTTATAAATTTGTCAAGTATTAAAACTGTATTTTTGTCAAATATTGCCCCACAAGCTTTCCTAAAATTGTTTGTATTTTACTTTAACAAAAAACATTACTTTTTTTAAATTATGAGTTAAAGCAACATTTTATGAAAGAGTCTTAGCATCCCCTCTGTCAAATATTCAATATTAGTTTTAAGCTATTATTTACCCTGTAAAGCCTATAGCTTTAAGTTGATGTTACAGATTTCAGTTATAGTTAATGCTGACCTTGAGGAGTCTGTTAATTTCCTGGTTGATGAGATCCTGATACTCGGGGCTGGTCAGACCTTCATCTTCTCTAGAGTACACTCGTGTTCCCACCTAGTACATAATAAACATAATACACATATGAAAAAATGTACATCTTCCCTGGAGTACACACGTTCCCACCTACATAATAAACAGACCCATGTTTATAAGCATATCTTCATTACAGTAAACACATGTTCCCAGAGTTTCCGAAAACCAAATATTTCTATCAGTCATTCGGACTGATAACTTAATGCGTTCTACCAGTCCGAAGCATATTCTATCTGTCCGAATAAATTTTATAATATACAGTGTATATTTCATAATGTATTGTAAAAAAAGAAAATGTATTGTAAAAAAAGAAAATGGTTTTGGATGTGTAAATCTTTTCGTGGTTCCTCAACACAGTGATTGTCAATGTGATACCAGGGTTATGCAACTATAAAGAACTCAAGCATAGCACCTGCCCACACAGGCTTGTGGCAGCAATAAAATCACTAGCCCCAAGTAAATGTAGGGTGAAAGAAACAACTAATATGAAAAATATTCATTATTGAAAAAGCTAATTTCTTAAGGTTACTAGTATTTTTTTTTTATTAAAAGTTTAATTCTCACTTGTAAAATTGAATCATATATAAATATCAATTATAATAGAAATTCAAAACAAAAATATATGATTATCCTCACGTTTTCTCAGTGTGCATTGCACTTCATGACCTATACGCTGCATGTGTTTACCATTAACAGAGGAACGGAGGAAATTCGGATTAGGAAAAAACGATCGTTTTTGGAAGTAAATAAGTCAAGTAGGATTGCAAAATATATAACATTATGGATATTTACTAAGAATAGGAGCATGCTGCATTGAAAATTTTCATTTATGAAGACATCACAATAGATCAGAGTAAAATGAATTAATCAGGACAAGCCCCCCACCCCAATCGGTCACACGGACCGGTACTATAGCAAATTTCATCGGACATTTCGATTTTCTATCGGTTTTGCCGGTAGGACCGATAGTTTTCGGAAACTCTGTGTTCCTACCTGGAGAACGTATATGTCCCTACCCGCAAAAATACAGAATGATATACTTAAATTTATATCAATATTCCCTCTAGTAAACACAATCTACACAATAAATAAACATGTCAGATTCAGACATGCCTTTGTCAAGTTATTGATCTTGAAAAACAAATCATTTCCTCCTTTGACCATATCGTCAATCCTAACTTAGACCATTGACAAACAAACCTAATGAAAACAAATTCTCTAAGTTTCAACAACATACTATAATTAAGGGCTGTATACCTTTTCCGACATTCCACATTGAGTGACATAAGTCCTCGCTAAATCTGTAGCTCTTTTAATCGTAGGTGCACTTACTGAAACAAAATAATACAGGAAATTAAATTGTACAATTTTCAAAAGCAGCTTGCTTTTTTTTTAATTTAATTCTTCATCTGTTTGTGTTCTAGATACTCAATATACAGTCAAGTATAAGCATACATATAAATAAGCACAATTTATATCAAGATATAAACATGCTTTTAAGGTTATCATGAAATTCATCTCATGGGTTTAAAACCATTCTGCAAACAATTTCACTAAAAAGATTATCAGAAAGATTTTTTTTTCTAAAAATAAACAATGTATAATTTAGATTGTAAGAAGCACATGCAGAAATATAGTCTACGTACATGTTGTGATGTTATCCTTCCCAAACACCATTTCCTCAGCGACTCTCCCTGCCATATAGAAGTCTAACCGTGCTGCCATCTCCTCCTTGGTTTGGTTATAAATCTCTTTACTGGGCAACACTTGTGTCTAAAACAGTTTAAAGAAGCTTCAATAATTTTTTGAAACATGAAATACAGGTACAAAAATTAAGTTGTATATTGATGATTTTCACATTTACAAGATTTAATTCATTTTGAAGAGTCCATCTGGAGTCAACTAGCATAATTTTACCCAGTTTTTTCCCTCTATAATATTACAAACTTTGTAGGGCAGTGTGTTACAAATTAAATCTTTTTGTGTATACTCATTATGTTTTCTTTGGTATTCCGAGGCTATGGCAATACAGGAATTGCACAAAACTGTCTGAATACATTTTTAAAGGGTTAAAATATTTACAGGTAAATTTCAAAGAATTTAATGTAAAAGGATTGGCTACACCATCAAAGAGAGATAACTCTTATGGAGTATTATGGAGCAATTATCTTTTTTTTTTAGATAAATCTTCCTGACCAGTGTTTTGCATTTTACATGTAAATGCTATCCTTATGTATGTTAAATTCTGAAACCAAGAATCTTGGACATCAACTGCCAAGCTTATTAAAGAAACCTGCAAATAATATACAGACCTGTCCTAAACTGGTTCCCCTCCTCAGTATGGTGGTTTTATACAGCGGTATGGAGTGCTTGGTGTAATACGATACAATGGCGTGTGCTGCCTCTCGTACCGCCATCACTTCTATCATCTGCTGGTCTGTCAGTTTGGACGTCTTCTCTGCACCTAAAGTCATATATAAGAAGATGTTAAAATTTTAATTTAACTTAAAAGTTCCATTGGATCAAATGGATGTCAAATGTATAATTAAAGAGCATTTTGCGGAAGGAATAATCTTATCACATTACGCACAAGGCGTGGAATAAATTCAACATTGTTCAATACATTAACATTTTTTTGTTCCTTGCTAAGCCATGATACTCATAAGAACCATACATCTAGTTTTTTGGCAGTGCTTTGTATCCTCTGACAGGACCAGTCTTTTGCATATTAGATTCCAGCATATAATGCTAATAGCCAATTTCAACTGAGTGGTCTGATATTGCATATTCAGTGCCTTTTCAGAGGATAAATCTAAAACACAAGCCTTCAGCAGAATTTGAACTAGTGACTTTTCTGTTACCAGCCAACTACCAATTACCACTGAGCCACGTCCTCTACAGACATTTAGCGTTTTCATTACCATGTGGTTAGGAAATGAAATTTAATCATTCATCTATTCTGATAACTCCAACAAATAATTAGAACTTCTACCAATCGTACAAGTTCTAAATTGATAACCACCTCATTATAATTGAATATCTCCTATAAATCTGTTGCTTACCCATCATAATTTTATCCTTGGCAAACTCCATGTCTTTCATTGAGACCTCCGTTTGTCCGGTACGGGCTGCCTGGAAGGCGGCCTGATTCACAATGTTACTGATGTCAGCTCCTGAGGAATGGGAAAGAAAATCAGTTTGTAACAGACACTCTACAAGAATCAAGGATGAAGTAACCGGCAGTTCACTTTACCTCAGTTAAAATTATTAGATTGAATATTTAGTTAATTTTATTTGAAAGTTGGGAGTTGTTGGGTTTTCTGGTTTTCTGGGGGGGGGGGGATTGTATTTTTTTGGGGGGGGTCATACCTTTGAATTTCTCAAATAAATTTTTGGCTATAGAGTAACTTCATTATGAAACTTGAAAGAAATTTTTCAAATATTACAATGCCATCAATTAAGCATGAATTGAGTGATAGTGTGACTGAATGAAATACCTGACATCCCAAAAGTTCCTCTGGCAAGTTTGTTCACATCAATAGCTGTAAAACATGAACAGTATCACATCAGATAATATTTCACATCCATTTTGCTACTTAAAAAATAAATATAAAGTTATGCTTCAAGAAACCCCTGTTAGCATGCATTTATTTCAGCGAAACTGGTAAAATTGTCACATGAAATCAAATTATTTAATGTTGTTTACATCTTAAAGAATAAACACTTCTCTTTTACTGATACATTACTAACAGCTTTCACATCTAACTTTCTAGTACTGGCATTACTGATATTTTACTTACACAGAGCTGCCAACATTCTGAAATAACAAATAGTAAGGCGAGGTCTACGGACCACCTAGGCCCTCTGCCGCTGATGTTGATTGTAAATGAACATGCAATTTGAGGCATGTTTCTATTCTGTTTACTTTAAAACATTGACATGAATGTGATTGGCCTTCTAAAACCGAAATGATGATACAAGCAAGCGTTGTAAGAATAATGAATATATTATAATTGTAGAAACTATATAGACTGCCAGCTATGAAAATACGGGTATTATAAACTTTGAACGAAAAAAAACTGCAATCGGAAGAATATAGAGAGAAATCGTAAGGCGTATTTTAGACGCTGATTTCGTACGCCTTACGCCAAAATCGTAAGGGTTGGCAGCTCTGCTTACAGCTGTCATATCTGACTTTCTGGAGGTAGTGATGTTACTGATATATTACTTACAGCTATCATATCTGACTCTCTGTTACTGATACATTACTTACAGCTATTACACCTAACAACTTTCTGTTACTGATACATTACTGATACATTACTGATACAATACTTACAGCTATCACACCTAACTCTCTGATACTGATACATTACTTACAGCTATCACACCTGACTCTCTGTTACTGATACATTACTTACAGCTATCACACCTAATAACTTTCTGTTACTGATACATTACTGATACAATACTTACAGCTATCACACCTAACTCTCTGATACTGATACATTACTTACAGCTATCACACCTGACTCTCTGTTACTGATACATTACTTACAGCTATCACACCTAATAACTTTCTGTTACTGATACATTACTGATACATTACTTACAGCTATCACACCTAACTCTCTGATACTGATATATTACTGACAGCTGTCACACCTGACTTAATGGTACCGATGTTACTGATATATTACTTACAGCTATCGTATCTGACTTTCTGGAGGTAGTGTTGGAACAGTTCTTCTCGACCCTTCAGGTCTGGGAGTGGGACGGAAACAATGACATCAAACCGACCCGGTCTGACTAGAGCTCTGTTATATAGAAAAAATTATGTCTCAATCATAAATATAATTAAGCATCAAATGCACATGATTGACTATGAAATTAATTACACAAAATAAATGCAATGCAGATATTATTTTCCATTTCAGCTATGTCTTTGAAAGGCAGATTTATAGGTGGATGTTTGTATCCAAATTAATTTATTGGCCAATACTCTCAAAATGTTCAACTAAATAAAACATTATGAGCTGTGTTAGAACTTACTCATCTAAGAAGTTTGGTCTGTTTGTGGCAGCTATCACTATAACACCTGTCTCATTGTTAAATCTGTTCAACAACAAAAAAGACGGCTTAAAATTTTGGCATTAATAAAATTAGTTTTTAAACAATTCATTCAATGTCAATTCAAAAAAGAAAAATATATCATTACACATATATTATATTTTACAGTACAATCTCAAAAATAAATTATTTCAGAATATCAATTAATATCCAATTTTTAGAAGATTCCTGAAAAGTATTTTTAAACACATACAAGACTTAAAAATTGAAATGAAATTAAAATTGGTCTCAGTCCTCTTTCAATGTTAAAGAGCTTCCTGCAATTTATGAGAGACACTGACTCTCATCACAATTTTTCAGCTCCTCCCCCTTTCAGTTACAAGGTATGTGATTGGTAAGTTTGCATTGTGTCACCTACCCATCCAGTTCATTTAGCAGCTGATGTAGAGTCTGGTAGGCGAAGCTGTTGCTCTGTGACCTTTTGACCCCTACACTGTCTATTTCATCAATGAATATAATGCAAGGGGAATTGGCCTTGGCTGCATCTGTAAAAGAGTTTAATTTCTACAAGTCAGTGTGCTCACTGTAGAATCATCGTTTGTGGGTCATAAACGTCTGAAAATTAATTATAAGTATGTACTACATGGTCAGATATTTGCTGTAGAAATTTGTCATGTCATACTTATAGTGCTATTCAGACATAGCATAAACATTGACTCACCAAACAGATCTCTTATGCGTTTAGCACCCACTCCCACATACATCTCATCAAAACTGGAGCCGGCAGCGTAGAAAAAGCTCACACCCGCCTCACCTGTCAACAAGGAATCAAGAGATAATATTATACTTGCAGGTTAGAGGTGCACTGTAAGTAAAATCCACGTGTGTCGTCACTCTTTTGTTTCAAAAGTGCTCCATTATTTTCACGGAATGGAGAGTTACAAATTACATTGAAAACGGTTGTGTTCGTATTCTCCTTCCCATGCCTCTTAACGAGAAAAGAGCTTAGAAAATTTTATCAAGTTTTTTCTCACATAAAGAAATTTATTGTGCCCATGATGAGATTCAAACCCAGTACCCTCACCTATGGAGGCGGGTACTTATTTCGCCGAGCTATCGAAGCTGTTGAAATGCTTTTGATTAGAAAAACTTCAGGACACTATAATTTGCCATACTTTCATTAATATATAAATTAAATACTACTAATATGTTATGTATATTTACATTTTATCTTATAAATATTCTTTTAAATTATTATATATTTACAAACAATAAATACAAGCATTCAAAAAGGTGGATTTTACAGGGGTTAATATATTCCTTAAAAGTAATGGGTCTCAGCCCCTTCCGATCCTCTGCTCCATTACTTTTAAGGAATGGAGTATGTGCTTCTCGTACATAAACCCTTACATAATGTATTTCTAAGAAAAAGTTCAGTAATGTGCCTTTATGGTAAAGTGTCTGGGAAACCCAAAGTTTTGATTTATGTTTACTAGTTACCTTGCTCACAATTACAGGGTAGATCTGTTATTAGATAAATTCAGCTAAGGTGAATTAAAATTTTATTTCTACAATACGGTTCTTCGGGAAGGCAATTATGACATCATTTGCAAGTCACTTCGCATTGTGCTGAGCACATACATTTGATATAATGTCAGTGTCTGTACACATTTTAGCGATTTTCATTATTTCCGTAAGTTTGTTTTCCGTTCAAAATTAGCACAAGCACTGATATGTGGTCTATGACTTTATTTTGCCCTTCATTCAAAATTTCATTTGAATTAGTTTTAGTTGGGTGTCCATATGTATTTAATGTAAAGTAATAAAATGTGCATTGAAATTAATTAAAATTAAACTAATTAGCATTAATTTCTCTGCCTGTATTCAGTTTGAATTCAATTTTTTGTAGTAACTTTTATTTAAACATTAAATTCGTATTAAAATCTACATGTGCCCAGGGCATAACATACAAATATCTGGTTTTCATGATGTTTTGTCTGGGAAGCTTCACATAGTAAAAGATCTAGAGTTAAACATTATGGTTTTTTTGGGGAATGGGGGTGTTATATATTCCTTTTTATTTTATAAGCAGAAAAAAAATTCCATGAGATCTGAATAAGACTTTACATGTACTAAGAATGACTTGTCCACATTTGAGTTACCTGCAGTAGCCTTAGCAAGAAATGTCTTCCCACAACCAGGGGGTCCCACCATCAGCACACCTGTGGAGTAAAGTCATGTGATTATAAAAGTCATGTGATTATAAAAGTCATGTGACAATTAGAGCCAAGACTAGTGATGATCAACATCATAGTCATGTAATTGAACATGTGACTTTTAAAAAAATTAATTGATCCAATCATGAGATTTTTAAAATTTTCTTTGATACTTACTATGACGACATTAATGAATTATTTGTCACAACAAGCTTTTTCTATATAATTTTTACCTTGCTATAAACTCCAATCTTGGAATATCTTAAAGTTGAATATTGGTCTGACTGAGTTTGATATTAAACACAGACTAAAATAATTACTCAATGGTCATGAGAAGTGAGCAAGGTCTTCATTCATTTTGTAGTTTTCCCAGGCTATTTGTGGTGTCCCGATGTGAGAGGGAAAATTCTCAAATGGACATAAATCAAGGAAACAAATAACCAAACCAGTTGTGTCCAGTATAGTATACCTTTAGGAATCTTGGCTCCCATGCTGGAATATTTTTTCGGATCTTTTAAAAATTTGACCACAGTCTCCAACTCTTCTTTAACTTCATCAATCTGTAAAATTTGTTTTTCTTTCAATTATCTATATTAATTTTGTTTCCATGAAAAATAAATTACTTGAGTAGATATTCAGATATTCCTTTACTGAAAATAAATTTTGCTTCTAATGAACAACATGAAGTTGTGATGAAGTATCTCATAAATACAGAATACAGGTATACATTCAATAGGAAATTTTAGTGCTATTTCTTTTGTTTAAAAATTTTTATTTTATCTTGATCATGTTCAATATAATATCACTTCTAACTAATATTTTTAACTCTAACTGTACAATCTTTATATTTAGTTCTCTTTAAACCAACCCTTCCCCCCTCCAAATGACAAATTCGAGCCAACCCATATAAGTTATCTTCAATGAATAATAAAAATCATTTCACAAACTTGAATACATTTGTAATGGTTTGGGCCATAGATATTGGTCTGGGTGGATGTAGCTCAGACATTAGAGCACCTGAATAATGATGCAAGGGTCCTTGGTTCGAATCCTGGTCCAGCCATACATTTTCTCCTTTCTTGTTACAAAATTATAACACAGTACTACACCACAGACAAACTTTTTCATTTGAAGGCATGTACATACCCCCTTAACATGACTGAAATAATATAGCAAATGTAGCCCTTTCATTTGGTCAATCCATAGATATATTGACTTCACAGAAAAGCATATCAACCTCTCACTTGGTGCTCCGTCGATATGCTTTTCTGAGAAGTCGATATATCTATTGATCAACCTCATGAAAGGTCTATATTTGTATAGTATTTTATCAGCAATTTATCTGAATTCCTGTACTTACCCCTTTGACATGACTGAAGTTGATGCCGGTCTTTTCGGGGTGGACCACCATGTAGTTATTAGCACCACCTGCTGGCAGATTGATAGATACCTCCAGCTTCTTACCTGGACAAAAGAAATAAAAGGAATTGAACACTTGATAGATTCTAGCCTGTTCATTTTTTTTTTTCATTGCACAAATGTTTCCTATAAATATATCATCAGAGTATATTTAGAAGAAAACACAGTCACTGTTAACATTGACTGGCCAGAAATCCCAGACTACCATCTTACCTCTCATGTAAAATGCCACCAACAGCACTGCAATGGTGATGACTCCCAGCGTCACTATTCTTACTTGGTGCCACTGTTTACGTTTAGCGTTCAGCTGCTGTAATTCCTGCTCTATCTCTGCTATGTGTTTCTTGATTTTCTTCTCCAGTTCGTCTGGATTCAAAGATTGTGTGATCCCAATCTGTACAGTGTAATCAGAATTAGAAAGATACAAGAGTAGATCTAGATTTATTACTAATTTTTGTACACTCAGATCTGTAGATGTGACATTGGGTAATAAATATCGCAAATGATTTAAATGAATTTTGAGAGGTGATTCTCTCTCTCTCTCTCTGTGTATGTGTGTGACCCTTTTCTGCAGAAATATTGTACAGTTTTACATCAGAGATTAGTGAGAGATTTTAATCATAGTCATCTTTTTGTCATACTTATATATTTTTTTAGCTGTCATTATAACTATAAATGTTAAACTGCACAAGTTACCTTTACGAATAAGTCAAGAGGGCTCACCCAAATTTAATATCTCGGGAACATTTACAATTTCAAAAGTTGCTTTTAGTTTTGAGATACCAGTATATGACTATTTCATTTTCTGACTATTAGAAAATCAAAGTACATGTAGTATTTTTGCAGCTGTTGAAAGGGCATTTCTGTTCAAACTTTTAGCATTCTCATTTAAATTTCAAAATTACCTGCGACTGTTTATCTTTATTTAGCCCCAAACTTTTGGATCCAATGTCTTTAATGGCACCTGTAAAATCAAAATTTTGTGCTCAATTTTGCAGATAACACTACTAACTATTTTCCAAGGTCATGTTATGACCATGTAGAATATATTTTTAATACAATTGAACTTTTGTATCTCAGCCAATAATGTCAACCCAAAATAGGTTTGAAGTTTTTGAAAACATTTTAAATTTATCCTAAAATGTTTAAATGTCTAAGTTTTGTTGGCCTAAAATTATCTCATCAAAGCACCATCGAGGTTTGTGTCAACTCAGTAGAGCAGTGACAGGATAAAGTAATGATAATGATAGCACAAAGGTAGAAAGCAATGGCAAAAGACTGCAATAACAATAAAGCAATGATACTATGACAATGATGTTCACTTTTGTTCCATCATGCCATTCCACCATTGTCATTACATTGTTAGGCCATATTGAGTCCTCATCATCACTCTATCGCATCATAGTGTCATCGTTATAAAGCCGTTACTTACCTAGATTATTCTGTTGGAAAATTGAGCCAAGGTTTATTGAGGAACCTTCAGTTGTTTTCTGGGTCTGAAAATAAAAATTAATATCAATCATTCATATGTTGCTTCATTTTTTTTTTTTGCTGCTTAATTTTAAAATTATAATGTATTTTTAAATAACATGCTTACAGAAATTTAAACGCATAAAAAAAATCAACATATCAAACTAACAAACAAAAAAATTGACACAACAAATTTAAATAAGAAACACATAAAACACTCACCTCAATTTGAAAAAAAAAATTGGATGAGAATCTAGAAAGTTTTTTTAACTGTAAAGTGTGAAAATTTGCCACATAGATACATATTTTAGTGGAAATGTATTGGCACATTAAGTAAATTTTAGGATTTCCAATTGTCATTAAAATCTTATTTAATGTTTTATACTTTTTTCCTCTGATCCACACCCATAATTTTTTTGTGGTCACTTAAGCACGCAAACACATCAATTTCTTACTCATGTACACAAGTGAACAATCAAACTTGATATTTTTTATCAACTATAACACTTTGTTGAATGGAAACCAATGCTTTTAGGTGTACAGATGTAGTAGTGATGGGGAATCGGAAAAAAAATCAGAATCGATTATCGGTAATAATCGGCTGGGCATAATCGATTATTAATCGATTATAATCGAAATTTTGAACTTTAATGAAATTAATATAGAAAAGTTAAAATTTATTCAGATTTCTGTCAGACTTTTACAAAAAAAACATTTACTTACATAAAATATTCAAAAATAATAACTGAAATTTCTTTTTTTAAAAGTGGAAAATAATATTTATTTTGTTTACGTTAAAACAATATAGGACTATTGAAACAGAATAGGAATTTATTATTATTTTTTTTTACAAAGTCCATGCAGTGGGTATTTTACTGATATTAGTCCCACCTTTCATTTAATACATGTATCTATTTCTTAAAATTAGTTTTAATTAGTTAAAGTTGCAAGTTTTGAAAGTAATTATCCAGAAGTTAGACTTGCATTTATGATTATAATTACATTTAAAGATTGACTAGACTAATTGTCCCCCGCTTTCGCGAAAGCGAGGGGACATTAAATCTCATTCGTCTGTCCGTCCGTCACAAAAACTTTAACCTTGCCCATAACTTTTGATTTAGTGGAGCTATGATTTTCATATTTCATATGTGTATTCCTTGTGATAAGACCTTTCTTTGGGTACCACCAAATTTGACCTTTTGACCTTGACCTTGGAGTTTGACCAACTTTTACTAAAAAATTCCAAACTTTTACTTTGGCCATAACTTTTGAATGGTAGGTACTAGGACTTTCATATTTCAAATATTTATTTCTTGGGACAAGACCTTTCATTGGATACCAACAACATTGACCTTTTGACCTTGACCTTGGAAATTTACGTACTTATGAAAAAACTATAACCTTGACCATAATTTTTGAACAGTAAGGGCTATGGCTTTTATACTTCACATAAGTTATTCTTGTAAAAAGACCTTTCATCAGATACCAAGAACTTTGACCTTTTGACCTTGGAGTTTTAACTACTTTTTAAGAATTATAACCTTGGTCACAACTTTTGAACAGTAGATACAAGGGCTTTTATATTTCACATATGTATTCCTTGTGGCAAAACCTTTCATTGGATACCAACAACTTTGACCTTTTAACCTTGACCTTGGAGATTTACATACTTCTGAAAAACTTTAACCTTGACCATAACTTTTAAACGGTAAGGGCTAGGGCTTTCGTACTTCACGTATGTAATCCCTGTGAGAAGGCCTTTCATTGCATACCAAGAACTTTGACCCTTTGACCTTGGAGTTTAAACTACTTTTTAAAAACTTTAACCTTGGTTACAACTTTTAAACGGTAGAAACTAGGACTATCATATTTTAAATATTAACATTCTTTGTGGCAAGACCTTACATGTGATACCAATAACTTTGACCTTTTGACCTTGACCCTAAAAAATAATATTTCGCCCACAAAGACACCGAAAGCGGGAGACCACAATTCTTTGAATTTGCTTGTTATGTTTTCCTTTCTATAGTAAAACATTGCAATACGGCTACCTCAAAACGGATGCGCGTGGGCCTGAGAACCAAGATTTCAATTTTATATGGCCTTACCGTTTCCTGGTATTAGTCTAACCCCATATTTAATCATGGCGGTAAAAGTATCAACAAGGTACGAAATCCTTCCATGTTTTCAACATTCATCACTACTTTTATGCTCTTTGCACTTGGATTTGGGAATAAATTTAAAGTATGACAATTTTATTTTTTGTTAGCGATATCGGCGACATTTATTTTATAATCGATTAGTAGCATTGAAGAGCTTCTAATGACCGACAATCGATTGTCGACGACAATCGTTCCATCACTAAGATGTAGTAGATGTTACTTTTTTGTAGTATAAAATGATTATCATAATGGAAATGCACGGTTTCTATTTTTTATCAGAATCACTGTTACTTTTCGTCTGTCAGACCGGCTCCATCTGTGCCTGGATTCTCCCGTGGCTGTGACATAATAAACTCTCTGTCCCCATCTACATGTACAAGACACCCCCACAGGTCTGCTGAATATAGTATGTAACTGAGAAATGGCTCGCTCAATCTAAATAAATAAAAAGAGGTTCATTATGCAAGTAAAACAGGTCCAGGAAAATCACTATATTTAACTATATAGCTTAATTTACCTATATAATATAGCTTTATTTAGCTATTTTAGAACAAGTTTCTGTTTTATGAAAAGCAGACAAAAAGTCGCATGAAAATTATGGCTGATATTTTTTTTAAAAGGTTTGATAAAAACAACCTAGGGCATAGGTAGTCAAAACATTGCCTCTTTTAAACAATTTTTAACCAAAAAATGCATCTCTATAATTTGGATAGCTGTCCCTCAATAAGGGTGCGATGAGGCATGACTATGTGTGATTGCCTTGCATTGTGCTGAATTATAACCAATCAATTATCTTGTTTTCTTTGTTAAAGAAGCTGCTTACTCACAGATTAACTGTTAAACATAGCCCCAAAACTTTTAGATCTTTGACTGCAAATTTGCAATTGCACAAAAGGAAAAACATTTTTAAAAGCGGGTTTTTGCTGAATTGTTTTCAGTCCATTTTAAAGTCGAAAACTAATACTACCTCATTATGCGACTTTTTGTCTCCTTTTCATAAAACAGAAATTTACTCTGAAATAGCTAAATAAAGCTATATTATATAGGTAAATAAAGCTATATAGGTAGATTTAGCTATATAGCTAAATATAGTGATTTTCCTGGACCTGTAAAAATATATCACCTTCACTGGTTTGCAATGTAACACAATGATAGGAAACCCATCTTTTCTGCTTTTTTCTTGTGTAATTCACATTTAAAAATTTAATAAGAAACTTTGCTTCCCAATGCTGAGTTTGAAATATTAAAAAAAAAATAAAAACAACAACTACAGCTTGTTATTTTACCCGTAAACAGGTGGATTACATAAGCCCAAATCCGTCAATTTTTTTTCCATCCGGATATATGAATTTTATTAACCTGTAATTGTCTTGAAGTCATTTTGATATACTATAACATCTGCATTCCAACATATCATCTAGATGTGACGATTCTTTGTTTCTCTCTTGCCATGCAATCAGCACATTTTCATCGATCATCGACTCAAATCCGAAGCCATGAATTCTCATCGGAAGTAAATCTGACCATGAAGTTGGCGAGTCGATAACTAACGGAAAATTTAATTCCGTATTTACTCTGACAGAGAGTAACGAAAAAAATGTACATGCGAGATAGACTTTAAACAAGAAAAGAAATACTCCCTGGGTGCAACTATCATCAAGGCTTGTGAACCAGTGCACACTCTGCTTTAATCATGTTAAAGCCCATTTTGGATTTACACGACATTACACATAGATCTTCCGTACACGCGTTTGTACTTGCAGCCCGAAGTGTTGGTATATGGGGAGTGAGTAGTTATTCAGAATTTAATGTTTTCTAAACATTGAAAAGATTGTTCATCCGAATGTTCTTTCCCTTTATAAATTACGAAATACATAATATAATTATTTACTTCCAAAAAGTGAATCTGTTAAAATGTATAATATGTTTTTCATATTTAATACATAAAGTTGCTTATCATTTACTATCGAAAAAACGACAGGTCCTTTTTTTTTTAGAACATCGAATTTTACTTCTCGCATTAAAACGGACTCTGCGCAGTCCGTGTTTTGAAAAATAATACGTGTCCAACTTCAATTTATATTTTATGCAGCCAACATTTATTTTAGGAATTGATCAAATTTAAAATAGTATCGCTTTTGTTTGATTTTTATCCGACTATAAGTTTATAAAGTATTCGATACTATCGTCTCCATCTATTAGACGTATATCTTTTCACTTTTCAAAGCGGTTTGATGATCAAAATTCATTACCGTTGTTTACTTTATTTATTTCCCGGGCGACAATTGATGGTTACATCAATGTTTTCTTGTTGTTAGTTGACATGTGTATTTAAGGAATAACTGTCTTATTTTTCGAATTCATGAAGTGATCAATGGATTGGCTTGTGTGATAATTTGCATAAACGCCGAAGGCGTTTATGCATAAAATTATCACACAAGCCAATCCATTGATCATCTTCATGAATTCGAAAAATAAGACAGTTATTCCTTATATTTACATGCTTTGATTCCGCCAATCCACGTGCTCCAAGCCTGCTTCTCTCTAGGTGTTGTCCTGCCCTGCACGTGGTTTTTTTTTTTTGGAACCGCGCCAAAACATTCATGAGGAAATCAATTACATTTACAATTGGTAATTTTATCTCGGACAAAGACATTGGAAATTTAAATATATGTATATAAATACATGTATCACGCCTAAAACGAAATTTCAAATGTACTGCAGCGCAAAGAGAACGTGTTATTTCTATTTCCAACTATGATATGTAAAAAGAGTCTAATAGACCCTTTTCCTATGACATATTTTGCCTAGGAGTTATTCCCCTTAGCCGCCATCTTGTAGGGCAAAGTAGTGAATTTACCTCTTTGAGCAACCAAATTAAAACATGCATGTAAGAAATATATGGGGGGAAATATTTTCAATCTTAAAATTATGAATTATTAGAGGCCTTGACAAACGTATATTCCTAAGAAAAATAGTGTTATCTTTACCCCAATAACCAGTAGAACAAATTGAGCTTGGATGAATAATGAAGGGATTGGATATGCTGCCCTACAATATGGCGGCTAAGGGGAATAACTCCTAGGCAAAATATGTCATAGGAAAAGGGTCTATAGACATTGAAAACTCATGTCTACGACTCTTCATATCTGAATCCAGTGTCTTTAAATTTATGCATTGCGTTACAAGAAAGTGCGTCGAGAGAACGAGGCAGGTGCTTGGTGTACAGTTAATTTAACTTTACCTTGAATAAAAAAAAACGTCAAGTTTTCACGAAATCTTTTTTTTAAAGCAGGCTGTTTAATTCATTCGCCTCATAATGACAGATATATTAACTCGATTTCATAATCATATACGCTGTACTCATAAAGCATTTCACCAATTACACTTGTAGCATTATATATCTCTTTTTCCCACGGACACTTGTTTAGAATGTTTATTCAAACTTCCTTCATCAATATTCCTGAAAAGGCATAAATATTTCATTGCAAATTCTTCTAAGTTGCTTTATTATTACAAGGACTTGTTACAAAATTTTATAGAGATTAACATAACACGTTTTTCAAGTACATGAATGTCACAAAAAATTGCGTGCATCTCTTTAATTAATCAAGATTTGTTTCCAATGAGTGATATTGAAAATAGTGAGTGACTTTGTACAAGTTGTGTTCCGCTGAATAAATGGCCTTATTGCATAATCAAGTGACAGAATTAGCGAAAAATAAAACGTCAGTTTTGCAAAATGCATACCTTAACAGCCATACAGTAAGAATTTCCTTAATTAACAACACATGCGGAGTCAAAAGTTAAAGATACATATGTATTCGAGGAAAAATACTTTTATTTGATGGAGTAAATATATGAATTTTATTTATTTTTTTTTCGTTCGAAAATAACAATTTCGTTGAAATATAAGTAAATTGAACAGAATCAAAAACATGATTTTGTTTTAAGTCATAAAATGATGCATAATTAATTAAAAAAAAAAGCCAAGGCTCTCTCTCTCCCTCTCATGATAATAGGGAAATACTATGACCAGCAATTAAAAGATTAAAGCTTCAATCAGGTAGAATTATGCGGAAATCTAACATTGTGGTTGATAAAATGGAACGAACAAGGAAGTCCCAATGCCTATACAACAGTGCAACAGCTTTGCTTTCATCTTTTGAAGTTTTGAAAAGAAAGGCTTTTCAACATATGGGTATGTATTAGGTCTGTATTTCTGTTTCTCTATAACACTTTTGTCTCCACGCTATTTCCGAAAAAAGCCTTAGCGCTTTAAATTTTGAATAAATAGCAGGGGAAATTTCAGTGACCTTTCGGCCACAATTAAGGTACATGTACATGTAAAAGATTAAAGATTACAATTCAACTGTGGACTCGTAAAATCCGAAATGATTTCGAATTTCTAATTTGTAGAATGATGATAATTGTTTTAGAAAAAAATTATTAATGAATTCAAATGATCTTTTATTTACATCAGAAATTAATTAGCGGACATCGATGGACATGGATTTTTGTCAGAATGCCCACACATATAATATAAACATAAAAAAGATGTTCTTATTTTCTCCAGCTCAAATAAAGTTTCATATTTACAGTGTATGTCCATTTAACAAATGCACTTTGTCTATAAATGCGGTTAGTTTTCACGAAAATATGCAGTGAAAAAGAAAAGAAAATTTAATGTTTTTGTCTTTCGTTCTACATGTTCTAGAAACTTAATACATTTATTATATTTATTGTAAAGAACACGGTTCATTAAAGACAATATTTGCCCTGTGAATTCTTGAAAAAATGAAACAACTCAATTTTAATTGACAATGCATAAATAGATGGTCGGCGATAAAGAATATACCAAAAATACGAAATTTTCCCGCCATTAGAAATGTTGAGGTCTTAAACGTGTATGCGTATGTTTTCTTGTGCTTATCTTTGACGTACACTTACACGTTTTTCTATTTTGTCAGTTGAGATTAAACGATATGTAACAGTACTTGTGCACCGCGATTGCTGTCTTTGTTTTTACTATTTCAAAGTTTTGTGACGTCAGTTTGATATGAGTTACGTTAGTAAGGTAAGTGCTCGTTAAACAGGTCTGGACGATTTCTAAATAAGGAAGTCAAGAACGATAACCGTGAATTGCTATTAATACACAGAATAAACAAGGCACTAATCCAGCTGGCCAATCAGATAACAGCATTTAAACAAACCCATGAGAGAATAAATAAAACACGTGGTTTTTAAGTTTTTTGCTCAAAAGATTTTTTTTAAACAAACTTTTTGTAAACTTTATGCGCATTTGGGAATAATATAATATTTATGACAATTTTAGCGTGAACAAACACGACTTGAAAGCTTGGAATACGTTTTAAGTGGGATAAAAAAAATCTGTTTCTAGAAGTTAACAATTTCAAAAGTTTACCTACGTTAAAAAAAAAAAATGATATAAGTACGGTAATTTTTTAGTTTTTAGAGCCTGGCATAAAAATCTTATCGAAAAGATAACAGTCTTTATTATTTTTGAGTGTTTATTACAGAATACTAGTAGTCCATGCAGTTTCTGATATGCGAGGTCAGTAAGATATTGGGATAAAACGTATTCATGTATAATTACAGGATTCTCTTTTCTCCACGTTAAACGCCTTTCCTTATTCCCATTTAAAGTCTGCATAGCTAAGTATTCGGCGCTCATGAAACCCGTGATAATGCAAAACTATATGTGTATACTCCATACGATAAACACTTGTTTGAGTTGATCTATACACATGGAATTTAAGCATTATCGATGAAAATCGGACGGCTAAGCAAAATTATATTTACCATCATATAATATATTCTGGTAAATGTTATAATTGAACTTGATAAAAACTTGCTGGTGCGATCTATATCTCTGTAAACGATTACATTCTATTGTGCATTTTTTTTCTTTACCGAGATAAAAATGTCAAGGTTGTTCACGGTAAAAATGTGGGGAATACCTTATTCTTCAAAAGTTTTCATCTTACTTCTACAGATTTTTTGTTAAAAAAATCTTTTTGAGGAAAAAAAACAAAAGCACGTGTTATCTTTTTGTTCTTTTAAAATATGTTTTGGGGTGTGTAATGCTGTTGTCTGATTGGACAGAAAAATAATTACGTGTACTTGATGTACATTTATAGCAACTTTCGGTTATCGTTCTTGACTTCCATATTTAGAAATCGTCCAGACCTGTTAAACTAAACATCCTAAATAATAGATAACAACTACAATTTCACACACAAATTGACTAATTTTAATTATTAAAACTACAAGTTTTCAATTACGTGTAGATGTCATTCTACAAGTTCTAAGAACGTGTAGGAATTTTGACGTCACTACAATTAATGACGTAATACATAAAAAAATTAGGTTATTTCCTACTAGACGTACCCCATCGTCGCAAACCACGGCCAAAATATACGCTCCTCTCCCATTCTTGCCGTGGTTGAATGAGCAGAGAATTCTCAGCAGCTCATTTAAATATTGACCAATGAGAATGAAGCAGAGTCGAATGGTGAACTTTATCGCGACCATTCAATATCCAAGAGCAGTGAAGGAAATATTTCTTGTATACTGTTGGCGTCAGTTGCTGATTTCGATTGCCATGGAAACAAAACTTGCCACAGACTTAATATGACGTCACAATAGAGAGGCGTAAATATTCAAGATTACGACACTTTTTGTGATCAAGCAGCCACGGGTAGGAGAGAGCTATATACATGTATATGCGGACACCGGACCGTGGCTTGAGACGATGGACGTACACGTACACGTACATGTTAACAGTTTGAAATCTCAACCTCTCTAATGTATTATGACGTCTTGAATTACGCCATTTTCATCATATCCTTTTTTACAAAAGAAAATTTTGAGCTCTAAATTATATCTACACTGTTTAAACCACTTTTGAAATAACGTTTATTATTTGAATAGTGGTAATAATAGTGGAAGTGCATTTCAAAACCAAACAGAAATCGAAATAAAGATTTCAATAGTGAGTGAAACATAAACCTGTGTTTGGTTTTGAAATGCACTTCCAACCACTATTGAAATAATCATTTCAATACTGTACGTTATTTCAATAGTGGTTGAAACATTGCACCTTGTTTGTATGATGAAAATTTGAAAACACTATAGTTCTGCAGTTAATTCAATCCCCATGTTTTAATCAGAAGTCTCAAAGGATATTCCAGTTATGGACTGGACAAAATATAATCGAAGAAAAGACGAAAACTTTCCTTACACTGGTATAAAAAAAAATAATCTTTAAAAACTGTTGATAGGGAAAGGATTTTTGTGTTGAAATGTCCTAAAACTATATACGCTAGCTTTTAGTCTTCTTTAAAAAATGCAAAAAAAGTGCATGTAGTCCTCTTTCGCAGAGTATAATTTGATTATTTGCACTATATAGTAAAACCAGAAGTCTCTGTCGAGACTGTAGCTCTACTGGGTTGTACTTATGATAAAGGAGAAAAGAAGCAGTCTGGACTTAAAACTTAAAGAAAAGCAATAAATAGAATAATGATCCTTGAGTAAGTCTCTTTTTGTGGCAAGACAGAAAAAAGACTACAACTGGAGGAGTAGCTTTTGATAAAAATCTTCAATTTTAGTTACCATGGCAACATCAATCATCAAAATTAAAAGCACAAAACTGATAATTATGTATCTCCGTGTAGTCTACTTCCATGCCAAATTATATTATAATCTGACTTACATGTATTTCACAGAGATTTCTATATGTAGTAACCACTGCAACGCCGTTCATCTAAATCAAAAACCGATACCCAGAATTATTTATCTTAGTATAGGCTACTTGTGAGCCAGGTTATATTGAAATCAGATCAAAACTGCAAGAGGAGTAGCAATATGAAAAATTGTTTAGGGACAGACAGACAGACAGACGGACGCATTACTATCGCATAAGCTCTTCTGTTCTCTGAACAGTAGAGCTAAAAAGTATAATGCTAGCTCCCTATACCTTTAGCTATCCAGTATTTTAATGTATTTTGCGATTTCTTTTTCTTTTGCAGACAAATGGATATCCTACCATACCTATTGATAATTTTAACAACTATCGTAATCGAAGGACAATGTACACCAAATTCAACTTGTTCCTCAGTAGGCAGTTGCTACTGCTACGAAATAAATGGATATACCCATGCTGATTGCTCTTATAGAGGACTCTTAGTTGCTCCTTCGTTTCGTCAAAATGTAGTCAGTGTAGATTTTAGAGGAAATCTCTTTAAAGAATTTCCCAGCAATCTTACCAAGAACATAAGATACCTAAATCTGGCAGACAACTTCATCGAAATGATAGAGGACAGAACATTATTTTCAAATGCATCATTGAAAAATCTGATAAATTTGGAAAATCTTACTTTGTCAAACAATACTCTTCGTTTTATTGAACCTGGAGCCTTTCAATATACAACCAAATTGCGTCATTTGGATCTTTCGTTCAACTCTGAACTTTCTCTTTCTACTCTAAAACATTTAGCATATGATTTGAATTACACAGATATTAAAGTGCTTAACTTGGAGAAGGTGCAGTGTACCTATGGTCTAAGTAAGGAAGTATCTAAAGAACAAGTTCAGTATCTCACCTACACTGCTTTAGAGGAATTTAATATTGCATCAAATAGAATCAGTTTCTTTGAATTTGGTATGCTCTCAATATTACCGAATACACTTCGAAAACTAAATGTTGCTGACAACATGCTTCAAGTTGGAATCTACTTGTTTAATTTAGCCCACCTCCCGCATCTTGAAATACTTAATGCAAGTTTTCAATCCAGATTTCATACGGATTTCAATGTTGATTGTAACGAAAACAACGGCAATAAGAAGCTGAATTTGATTGCTCCTTTAAAAAACGAAAAAAGAGCACATTATGAAGTAAAATACTTTGGTAATAAGTCCGACATCTTAACAAGCATCAGAAAGCATAACCAAACATTAAACCTTCCTCCTAATATTCGTGAATTGTATTTCCATGACAACATGTATAAATTTGCCTTAAAGAAATTAGTTTTAGAGACAAAAGGAAAATTATCGCATCTTTACTTTCAAAATAACATTATTTATGAATTAGATGGGCCACTTTTTGGTATGAAAAGCGTAAAGCATGCCGATTTTTCAAATAACTTTTGTAGTTTTATTTCACAGGATTTCTTTGTTGACTTTACAAACGTTTTACATTTAAATCTCTCACACAACATCCTTGGTATATCATTACAAAGTGATATTGAAGGAAACATATTTAAAAATCAGAGAAAATTAAAAAATCTGGATTTATCCTTTAACAGAATTGTAGAACTTCCTTGCAATATCTTTAAAGGGGTACTTGGAATAAGATACTTAAATTTAAGTTCGAACTCAATGAATATTTTCAATATTACAATTCATCATTTATCGTCACTTCATCTGTTAGATCTCTCTTCAAACAAACTTTCCAGGTTGGATAAGGATACTCGAACAAGTTTAGACAGACTCTCAGCCCAAAAGGAAGTTTTCCTTAACTTACAAGGAAATCCTTTGCAATGTTCCTGTAGCAATATGGATTTTCTGGTTTGGATTGTTCAGTCAAAGAACATATTATTTCATAATCGGGATAAATACACCTGTTTGTTCCAGAATGCAACTCGACAAGAATTTGGAAACTTTTCACGACTTATGGAACAGCTAGAAAAAGAATGTTCGTCCTATTCATTGATAATTACCGTTAGTTCGTCCCTGTTGTTTATAATTGTTACCATCATCATGAGTCGAATCATACATAGATACAGATGGAAGCTCCGTTATATGTATTTTGTCGTAAAGGGAAGAAGCAGAAATCAAAAATCTTCCAGAGATCAAATAAGCCAATCAAAATACCATTTTGATGCTTTCATTTCATATGCTAATAACGACTCTGCATTCGCCATTAGTCTTGTGAAATATATGGAAGAAAACCACGGGCTTCAATTATGTCTTCATCAAAGGGATTTTATACCAGGAACGGATATTGCAGACAATATAACAAACGCTATCCACATTAGCAAACGAACAATTTGCATACTGACTTCACATTACCTTAAGTCTTATTGGTGCAATTACGAAATGAATATGGCGCGAATGGAAGCTGTGTATTCAAGAAAGAGTGCCGATGTTCTTTTCTTCGTCATTCTTCAGAAAAGTGTCGTGAAAGAGTTGCCATGGAAATGGATGGACCTTTTAGAGAGAAAATCTTACATGTATTTTCCAGCTGAAGACGGAAAGGATGTTCCAGTTTTTCGAACCAAGCTTGCAGAAACTCTTCTGATGGAAGAATATTGATTTGATTTTGAACTTTGACGAATATATATAATACTTTGATGGACAGTTGATACAAGCACAATTTTGTTGAAAAATCTTGAAAATAACAGTTAAAGTCATTTTCAGTAAAGTTAAATGGTTAATTTTAGTCTCACAGTAATGGAAGGTGAAGTAAAAAAAAGTATAGATAAATAAGGATAGTTACAGAAAGAAAAAAAATAAATATCATAGGAAGTAGTAGTATATAATTTCTTTACATTTTTTATTATTCGCGTCATTTCAAAGTAAAATGGGTCCAAAATGTATACTAATCCAGGCACACAATTTTAGCTCTACTGGTCAGAGACTGGAAGAGCTTATGCGATAGTAATGCGTCCGGCGTCCTTCCGTCCGTGTGTCTGTCTGTAAACAATTTTTCAAAATGCTACTCCTCCTTCAGATTTGGTCCGATTTCAATATAACTTGGCGCAAAAGTAGACTACACTAAGATACATAATTCTGTGCATCGGTTTTTGATTTCGATGAACAGTGTTGCCATGGTTACTAAAAATAGAAAATTCTTTGAAATTCTTTCCAAATGCTACTCCTCCTACAGTTTTGGTCCGATTTCAATATAACTTGGCACACAAGTAGACTACACTAAGATACATATGCCCTGTTCACACGACGAGTTTAATTCGCAGTAAATTAATGCGAAGTAAACTAATGCGAATCAAATTAATGCGAATTAAATTGCGTTCACACGACAGCTAATGCGAAGTAAACTAATGCGAATTAAAAATTTTCTTCTACAGGCAGGCGTCAGTAAGTCTATTATGACGTCATTTGTAAATCACATCATGTATGCAGAGCCATCCTTTGATACATCATGTAGTGGCTGCGGTATTCATTGATTTTAGTGATTAACATACTTTCCTTCAATTTTTGAACCAAATATAACACAAATACCTATATATAACCACCAACACGTGTCCTTTGTCTTAATTCTGGCCTTACGCATGCGTCAAAATTTAATTCGAATTAGCTTCGCTTGGCGTTCACACGGAGCTAATGCGAAGTAATTTAATGCGCAGTAAATTAATTCGAATTAAACTAATTCGCATTAAATTCTCCGTGTGAACGCAAAGCGAAGCTAATTCGCAGTAACTTTACGTTTAATTCGAATTAAACTCTCCGTGTGAACAGGGCAATAGTTCTCTGCATCGGTTTTTGCTTTGATGAGTGGCAAGGATCATTTTTCTATTTATTGCTGTTTTAAAGTTTCAAGTCGCAACTGCTACTTTTCTCTTCCTTTGTTTTAAGTATAAACCAGTAGAGCTACAATCTCGACAGAGACTTCTGGTTTTATGTTTGTATCATCTGTCCTTAATTGGATGTGAAATTTGTATTATAAATATTTGAACACAATTTGTTCTTTTAAAGACTATTAAAAAAATTAATATATGATAGAATAAACCAATGTTGATTTATTTTGTTTTATTATTCTTACATGCATCATCATTTGTGAAAGTTTTACATCGATAAATGGAAGTAAACTTTGAGGCAGGAATTCTGTACATGATGTTTATCGATGTTTTGAATGAATACTTTGTGTTTAAAGGTATATCACAAAAACAAACCTTAAAAACCAAAATCATGAACCAATCATTTTATTAAGAGCAACATTTTTCTACGTAAGATTCGTTTTTTGCAGTTTTGAAGAAGTATTAGCTTTACATAAGAAATACTTATGATATTTTTATGGTACATGTATATTTTTAAATACGAATAAAACGCTAGTCACTTTTATCAAAAATCTATTTTCCCATTTTTCAATTTATTTCATTTTGCATTGATGATGATTGATCACATGCATATAGAATTAATGTGTACAAGTGGATAAGATACGCAAGAGCATGCTCTAAGAGCGATCAATGTTAGGTAGCTTATTAACCAACAAGAGGCCCACGGGCCTTATAGGTCACCTGAGTATTGTGCAACAACTTTCAAAGACTTAAATTCTGGTTCATGTTTTAAACTAGAGGCCATGAAATTCACAATTCACAATTTTGAAAGATCGAGGCACCGTTGCCTATCATAATTATACACTTAGCATGCTTACTCTATTTACTTAAATACCCAGAGGTAGACCAGAGTAACATGGAGAAAATGCACTTCCACTTTATACCCAGTTGTGCACCTCACCCCAAAGGAACCACCCAGGGAATACATATTTCTAAATTCTGCAAATTGTATCATAAAATGCTTGATTAATACCAAAAAGCAGATTTCAAAGCATTAATTCCCAGAAGCACAGGAGATTTTTCAAAGAATTAATGCATTTTCACTATATAATCAATAGAGCCCCGCCTTAATACCTGAACCACTAACCCTGGGGCCATAAAATTCACAATTTTGGAAGACTATTGCTTAGTTTGTTTATTGGCTACCATCATCAGTTATCAATGTTCTCTATCTGATTCCAACCTTGAACTTGGAAGAAATAAAACGCATGTTTTTGCAAGAAACACGTACATTATTTGATTGAAAACGTAAAGTCAATCATTTAAACTGATCGAACTTCTGATGTTTAAAAGTCAATGTTTGCTCTACTCCAAAATTTGTATTGATTACCTGTGCTTAATTGCTATGAGTGATAATGCTGTGGGTACTATGGCTAAATACCTGACTAAATTATGGATCAAAGTATTAACTCTAGCTTGTTTACATCTTTTTCTGGACTTTCTCAATCATTTAGTGAAACTGGAATTATCACACCTAATGGAGTGAGTATACCAAGTTTTTTGAATGTGACTTTTAACAAATACAGCATAACTGTATCGTTTCAACAAGACAAATATGCCACTATTTTGAACTATTTGGAAAAAGAACTTAATGCAATTAAAGAAGTAGGGAAGAATGGCCAGATTTTCAAGTCTGAGTGCAATACTGTGACAGCCACACTCTATTCTGGCACCAGCGTCCTGCACATTCAAGGATCGTCGGCAAACTCGTGGCTGGACAAATTCCTTAATGACATAAGAAACAAAACCTCTAACAGCATTAGTAGTATGTTGGGACAATCTATTCCACAAATGTCATCAACCCCTGTAAAATATGATTCTCTATTGACAGCCAGTACTGATAATGCTCTAAATTGTACACAGTGTGCAGGTACAATACAAGCCCTACAATCGGCTGTCCGTGAGTTAGCGCAAGAAATACAGGAATTAAAAGAGAAACTCAGATGCAAGACCAACCCCACATTGTTGGACAAAAACACACAGACACTTTTTAAGGTGGTGAAAAACAAGGAAACAGATGTGCAGGGTTTGAATTCTTTCCCACAAAATTCAGCATCTCGACACACACAGTGTGATCTTACAACCCCTGACAAGGAAACAAAATATACATCAGATTCGGGTACAAACACGGAACCATGTATCAACTCCACACCTACAAGTACACCTGAAAGATCCTTTAAACAAAAGAAAACTTCTGGTGAGGCCAAACTTATTATAGGCAGCTCTATATTACAAAGGGTGAGAACCAGGGGACTACAACAAGGTGTCCATGTGAGAACCAACAGAGGGGCCAAGCTTTCCGGAATCAAGTCAAAATTACATCAAACCGCTGTTGAAGATTACTCTCACATAATTGTCCACGCCGGAGGAAATGATGCCTCATCTCGTAGAGAAATAGATCACGTAGAACATGACGCTGTAGAAATAATCAAAAACATCAAGGATCGATCTCCAACTACCAAAGTTTATTTCTCAGAAGTTTTACCGAGACGGGACGTAGATGTTTCGTATGTGAATAACACGCTAAGATATGTTTGTGACGAGTATGGAGGTTTGTTCATTTCTAATAAGAGTGTTTTCAAAGAGGTCAACAACGTGCATTATTGGAAAGACGGGATACACCTTTCCGATAAGGGAACGTCAGCGCTACTTAAACAGATGGACAACGAAGTTCCGATTTTACGTGGCAAGGGAGCATTATTAAGGGACAACGGAAATTTCAGCTTTAGCCAGTCCGTAACGTGTTACTTCTGTGGTGAGCATGGACATACCTCACGCCACTGTAGGCATGGCCGAAAACTAGACTGTTGGAACTGCGGAGAACTAGGCCACAAGACCAAATTCTGTGTGTATTAGGTATTAGGCAAGGAATGTATAGCCGTTCACGACAATACTAAATCTACATTAAATTTAAATAGATATTCTATTCTAGGCGCTGTATGTACTGAATGTAACGATTTTCAATGTTCTTGTTTAAATCAAACTAATAATTTAGTTTATAATACCTCTGTTAAATCTGAATTGCCCAGAAAACCATATATTAAGAATAAGACTCTCTCGGACAAAGTGAAAACTTCTCTCAATGACGAGAGCTCAATTATACAACCTGCTAACATTACTCCTTTTATGATAAACTCATTCAAATCTGTTTCACAAACAAAAAATCAAGCTCCTATGACCAATAACCAAATTCATACTTCACAAATACAAAAAGATTCAGGATTTGGATTGATTAAGAAAGGTTTACGTTTCGGAAATTTAAATATTTGTCATATTATTCCTAAAATAGATGAAATTAAACTGTTGCTTCAAACACGGCAATCTTTAGATATTTTAGGATTGTGTGAAACTTTTTTGAGTGAGCAAGTAGGGAATTCAGAACTGTTTATTGATGGGTTTGTTTTTGAAAGAAAGGACCGTACATTAAGGGCAGGTGGTGGAATTCTTATTTATATTTCAAGTGATATCACATATAAACGTAGAACTGATTTTGAGATCAGTAATATTGAGACAATCTGGCTAGAGATAAATCTAAAAAATTCAAAACCTATATTCTATTGCTCTGCTTATCGTCCACCATCTGCCCCCTCCTGCTGGGCGGAGGACCTGGCAAGGGAGGTGAACCGTGCCTCCTGCTGTGACGACACTGAAATAATTCTATCAGGTGATTTCAATATTGACTTAATGAAAGACCCCCCCCACAATACTGGACATCTGCTTTAGAGGAGTTTGGACTTTCACAGATAATTACTGTACCTACCAGGATAACCAGTACCTCAAGTACCTTAATTGATCATTTTTATACGACAAAACCAGATAATATATGTGAAATCTGTGTTCCCCCTATTGCTATCTCCGACCACTATCCCGTATGTTCTACACGCAAGGCAAGCTGCATGCAGCGAAAAGGCAAACATATTGAAATTCAATTCCGAGACTTTAAAAAGTTTAATGAAAATAATTTTCTTAAAGATTTAGCAAACGCAAATTTCAACACTCTTCTCCAACTTGATGATCCAAACGAAATATTGAACAGTTTTTATGATTTATTTAATGGCATTCTTAACAAACATGCAAAAGTAAAAACAAAAAGGGTCAAGACAGATATTCGACCTAAATGGCTTACACCAGAAATTAACGAGGCTAGGCAATTACGTGATTTATACCATATACGAGGTGATACGAACAATTTCAGATTTTGGAGAAATAAAGTCACACAGCTAATTGATCAAGCCAAAACATCTTATTACAAATCAGCTATTGAAGAAAGCTCAAATCCTAAAGAAATGTGGGGTTATTTAAACCAGTTGGCATCTCCAGACTCCAGTAACTTTACACCAACTCGTATCACTCAGAATGGTTCTGATTTTGAAAATGTACAGGATATAGTTGATACTTTAAATAAACACTTTACAGAGGTATCCAGTAAATTATTGTCAGATATGTCAGTGCAAAAGAACTATATGCGGTATTTACCAACATTTGCCCCCCAAAATCAAACTTTGATGGAGTAATATTTAATTAAGTCCTTAAACAGGGGAGTATATGCTGACTTCAAAGCACTGAATAATTTCATAAGTAATGACGTCATATGTACGTAATGACGTCACAAATATGACGTAAATTTCAGTTTTTTATGAATTTTGCAGAAAAATGTACATATTTCGTCGATATTTTAAATAAAAGTCACCGAGCGCATGTGTGTTCAGGATAAATATTTTGATATAATGTGTAGAATGATAATATCAATGAAATATGTCAATATTGTTCCTGAACACACATGCGCTCTATAAATTTTAAAGCTTAAATTGTTGAAAATTTGTCCATTTTGTCCTCTTTCTGAAAAAGGATATAAAATCGGACTAGTTTGTGACGTCATAAAAACAGAAATTGTGAATACACTGCTCTGGAACTATAATATTTTCTGTTAACTTATATTTCTCGTACAATTTATTGAATTCAGCACATTTCAGGAAGTTTTCAAAATTTGACTTTTGTGGGGGCAAACACATGCAATATACCGCATATAGTTCTTTTGATTCTAAATTATTAGACAGCTTTACAAAATCAAAACTTGGGAATGAAAATTTTTTCAGTATTCACCAAATTAGTGAGACAGAAGTATTTAATATGTTAAATGCACTAGATGTAAACAAATCCGCAGGTGTAGATTTTATTGGGCCTCGTCTACTAAAACTTTCAGCAAATGTCATATGCAAATCCATTACACATCTTATAAATGCTAGCATCATTAATGGTGTATTTCCATCACATTTAAAAATAGCAAAAATCACCCCTATTTTTAAGAACGGGGACCATGCCGATCCAGGAAACTACAGACCTATATCAATTCTTCAAACATTGTCCAAATTATTTGAAAAACACATAGCCAATCAACTCCGGGAATTTACTACTACCTTTGATCTTATATATAAATCACAATCTGGTTTTCGAGAGTTTCATTCCTGTCAAACAGCATTAACAAAACTAACAGACAATTGGTTGCAAGCTATGGATCAAGGAAATCTTGTAGGGATAACTTTTCTAGACTTTAGTAAAGCATTCGATTTAGTCAATCACGATATTCTGATAAACAAACTTAAGTTGTATCACTTTGACCAAATGTCAATTAAATGGTTTTTATTCCTATTTGAGCTCCAGAACACAATGTGTAAAATTAGGTACTTATTCCTCTAAATTTATGCCCGTCACAGCAGGTGTGCCACAAGGTTCTATTTTAGGGCCACTTTTATTTTTACTATATATAAATGATCTTCCTCTACATGTAAATAATACAGATATTGATTTGTTTGCTGATGATGCAACTTTACATACATATCATAATAATGTGCATTCTATTGAAAATGCCCTAAATGTTGATTTGTGTGAAATTGAAGACTGGTGTTCTAGAAATCAAATGGTGTTGAATATTGAGAAGACAGAATGTATGCTTATGGGGACTCAACACAGAAAATCTAAATTAACATCTTCAAAATTAGATTTGTGTGTATCAGACAAAGTTCTTCAAAATGTTGAATCAGAAAAACTCTTGGGAGTACATATTGATCATTCATTGCGCTATATTAGTCATATTGATTCTGTGTGCAAGTCCTTGACGTATAAACTATTTACATTACGTAAAATTAAAAAAATTCTCCCATTACACACGCGGAAACTTTTTTATAATGCATACATTCTGCCATCTTTAAATTATTGCTTAACTATATGGGGCAATGCTCCAGGTGCTGGCATAGAAAGAGTTTTTAAATTACAAAAAAGAGCAGCAAGAATTATATTAGATGTGGCACCAGATGCTCCATCACAACCATTATTTGTGAAACTTGATTGGCTGACTATATATGAATTAATAGATTTTCACAAATACATACTGCTTTGTAAAACACTTCATGGTATGACACCTGATTATCTGAGAGACTCGTTTGAATTTATTTCCTCCAAAAATTATGTTTTACGTTCTGAATCCAATTATGACCTTAGTCTACCAAAGTATCGAACAAATCTGTTTAAAAATTCTTTTCAATATTCAGGCGTTAATTTATGGAACAAATTACCTCTACATGTACGTTTTTCCCCAACTGTACAATCCTTTCGTAAAAATGTGGAAAAATTTATCATCAATGGACGCAACATTTCCTAATTTGTAACTTGTTCTATGTTTTGATAATATATTGTATATACTTTCTTTTTTCAAATGTAATTCCTGTATGTAATATACTTGTAAATTTTCTGATTATTGTACTGTTGTATACATAATTGTACTATCCATGTATAGAGGGCCTCGAGGAAGACTAGTGCATTGCACTAATCGGGTTACCCTCTTTAAATAAAGTATTATTATTATTATTATTATTTAATACCCAGAAGCACAGAAGAATTTTTTTTTTCAAAGAATTAATGCATTTGCACTATAAAATCAATAGAGCCCCGCCCTAACAACAGATCCCCTGACCCTGGGGCCATAAAATTTACAGTTTTGGAAGAGGCACTCTTGTTCAACATATCTATATACTTAGTTTATTTAATACCCAGAAGCAGAGAACAAGATTTTTTCAAGAATAAATGCATTTTCACTATATAATCTATATAGCCTGACCCCCTGACCCTTGGGCCATGAATTTCACAATTTTGGTAAAGGACTCAATGCTCATTACATTCATGCTAACAGTTTGCCTGCTTGATGTCCAGGAGTAAAGAAGAAGATTTTTAAAGATTGCAATAATTTTAATGGTTTTGACCCCACTCCTCAGGCTCCAGGGGGGCGAGGACCATAAAATTCATAATTGTAATTCACCTGAGTTACTCAGGTGACCTAAAAAGTTGATGCAACAAGAATATCAACAGTCGTGTTTGAAGTTTCCATTTTGCAAGTTCTAATGGTAGATAAGAAAACATACATTGACTCTTTAAGCAACTACATTCTTCCACTTGGTCAAATGCTGACTGATGTTTTTAATGCTACTACTGTCATTTTTTATCATTATTTAAACACTGGAAATTCTTAAGATTTCTCCGTTTACCATAACAATGCGCACATCGGGTGTGACCGGTCGGAAAGTGATGGCTGCTTATCCATGGTACCTGAACTTTTCTCTGATTTCGGAGGTCTGTGTTGGCTCTGTTCCCAATTTGTATTGTTTATGTATTTAAAGCTTGAATAATATAAACAACAAACCAGAAGTCTCTGTCGAGACTGAAGCTCTACTGGTTTGTACTTATAGCAAAGGAAGAGGAAAGTACTTAAGCAGTTGGGAATTGAATCTTTACACTTGCAAAAAAGAGAATAATGATCCTTGAATAAGTCTCTTTATGTTCTTAGTGTAGTCTACTTGCATGCCACATTATATTATAATCAGATTAAAACTGAATTTGAAGTAGCATTGGAGTAGCATTTTGAAAGAATTTCACAGATTGAAATGTCTATTTTTAGTAACAACGCCAACACCGTTCGTCGAAATCAAAAATCGATATATAGAATTATGTATCTTAGTGTAGTCTACTTATATGCCAAGTTATATTGAAATCAGACCAAAACTGTAGGAGGAGTAGCATTTTGAAAGAATTTACAGAAATTTCTATTTTTAGTAACAACGCCAACCCCGTTCGTTGAAATCATAAATCGATACACAGAATTATGCATCTTAGTGTAGTCTACTTGTGTACCAAGTTAATATATTGAAATCAGACCAAAACTGTAGCAGGAGTAGCATTTTGAAAGAATTTTACAGAAATTTCTATTTTTAGTAACAACGCCAACACCGTTCGTCAAAATCAAAACCGATAAACAGAATTATGTATCTTAGTGTAGTCTACTTGTGTGCCAAGTTATAATGAAATCAAATCAAAACTGTAGGAGGAGTAGCATTTTAAAAATTGTTTACAGACAGACGGACGGACGCCGGACGCATTACTATCGAATAAGCTCTTCTGGTCTCTGACCAGTAGAGCTAAAAAGGACTGATTTTACGTGTAAATCTGAAATATAAAGTCGAAACAAATATACAGTATCTTTTATACATGTAGATACAATAACAAGGATTGCATTTTGTCAATTTGACCACAATTTTTGATTCTTTCAAATTACAAGATAGAGACATGTACCCGGCTACATGTTATTGTTTCTAAAAGAGATATTGCAAACCGGATCATGATTTTCCACAAGATATTTTTTTTAAGTTGTTCTTGCCATCCAGACAGAATGGTTAAATTTCCGAAAATTAAAATTATGCATCATTTTGACAAAGAACTTGTTCACTTTGCTTAAAATAAACAATACAAGTATTTTACCCGTTTGGATCAGTTTGGAGCGAAATATACAGTCATGTAGTACAGAGTTTGCCTTTCAAATGCACTAGTAAAACTTCTGACAAGAAATTCCTTCACGGATTTTTTTTTTCACATATGACCAGATTTTGTTTTATCTTTCAAGGAAATTTTTACTTTTCTCTATAAAGACCTAAATATTTGTTTATTACTAATTTGCAAATCTCTGATGTTTCACCTTTATATTATTTTTGATAGTTGAATAAATACTTCGACCTACATGTACTTATACAAAATTATTCTTCAAACTTTATCTTTAAAGTCAATTATATGAATGTATTAAAAAGTAGTACACGTTACGAAATTTTAACATTTTTACGAGCAGTCCGAATCGGAAAGTATTGGAATTATTGGAATCAGGACATTATAGAAGCTTTGTGCCAAATGGCAGAATTAAGATCCATTCAGTCAAAACAAAACAAAATGCCTAAAAATACTACAGTGTCCGTCTTTAAGTGTTACCTTAACAATTAAGAACCGCAATAATGCTCACTACGTCTGAGTAAAAACTTCCCAAATGAGATGTAATACCGGAAGCTTGGCGTAGAAACAGACTTCACATAAGTTTAAGTCTTAGGTTTGAAGCGCGAACGAAAATTGACCCCCAGTAACCCGTTTGTAATACAGTCGGGTTGCAAAACGAGCTAAATATTATCTGACAAGTACTTGAAACAGAGTTGAATAAATCAGATTAAAATAAAACATTGTAAAAATCATATGAATTTGTTTATTAAAACTCAATTTGCATTTTGTTTAAACTTGTCCACTGCATTTCAAGAATATTAAATAAGACTGAATGTCCAGACAAGGCTTTCACACATCTTTCTTCTTTGTGGTGGTCTGTGTCCTAAAGCAAACACGTCGAAATCGAGATTTCTCACTTTAACGCCATCCTCGGCCATCAAATCTTTGTTCAAAATGGCGGTCGCTGTATCTTCCGGTTCGTAGCTCTCAGACACATTAACATATTTCCAATACTTCTCACTTTCCGGAAATGACGTAACTGAGACAATCTCATCGGATAGGTTAAGCTTAGCTTTAAAATATTGGTACATGGTGTAGTCCTCTTCTGCTCCGCAATTTTTAACGATGGCTGAATACTTGGATTTATCAGTAGAACCCTTCACTTCAAACTCGCAGTTTGATCCGTAAAATTCAAATTGCGCATATCTTGTGGGAAAAAAGTTTAAAGCCATTTTCAATGTTTCCGATGTAGACTTAGATTTTAGAATTAACTTGTGGTTGGTGACGTTTCGGACCGGTATAATTGCCTCAAACAAAGTGAAATCTTTCTGAATATCTAAAACTAAAAAAAAATATTCTGTTAGTTGAATCAGGGACTACTTATACCATGTAAAGTGATAATTTATTGAAACGTAAATGAACGAATAATTACTGTAAATTCCATATTTTTCGCGAGTACTTTTTACCGCGTACCGGCTCTTCAACGTCAAATTGCGAGAATAATAATCCGCGAATGGACAGTTGATCAATAGATTTCAAATGGATTTCATCACCCTAAAAATAAAAGCGAGTAATATTATTTCGCGAGTGATGCTTCTCGCTAAATTACGCGGAAATTAATTCCTCGCGTATAATTAGGAATCTGCAGTACATTATTACTTTTAAAAAAAGAGGTCTGTAAGCCACTGCTCACTAGTAATACCCCCGCTCAGATGTGAATTTACACATCATGATAATATACACAAGTTATGGCCATTGAGTCTGCAGGGGAAGCGTAGCAAATAAAATTTTGTACAGTTTTTCATATTTTTTTAGTCCGCCTGGGGAAGAGGTGAGAGCGTCTGCTCTAGAGTCGTGAAACATGGAGTTGATTCTCCCATCGCGGGTTCAAATCCCACTGTTAAACATGGAGTGATGAGACCGTATAAACAGAGGTCCGGCCATGTCGCAGGAGGTGATGGTACAAAAAAGATCCCTCACTGCTCATTGGCCGTTAGTGTCGAATATAGGACAAAATTTGCAGTTCTCTACCAGAAAGTGGTGGTGTCTCTATATGAGTGAAAAATTCTCGAGAGGGACGTTAAATAACACACAAACAAACACATAATTCTTAAAATTACCTTTGATAGGGGATCTGGATTCTGTATCAGAGGGGCCCTTAAACAGACAGTGGATCTTGAACTGTGTTTCACGCTGAATTACACTCAGCGATAACGGTTGTATTTTCGCCTTACCAATTGGCCGCAATACCTGCACCTCCTGTGAAATATTTTTATTCTCATTTTAATTATACATGGAACAATTTTATTTTTTAGGCCTATATAATATACATATATGTAAAATGTATGAAATTTAAAAACTATTTCTGAAGCGTAAATTTTCAAAGCATGTTTCTCATAATTTACAGAAAATGAATTAGAAAAAAATACTGAAAATTGTTGATAAAGCGATCGACTTTTAGTGCTCAAGGTATCCGATCAATAAAAGGACATAAGAACTGTGAACGATAGTATTATTCTCCCGCTTACTTCAGTTAATTTCGAAAGTTAAGAAATTCGAACGATTTTCAGTATTTATATTGATATTTTGGGGGATTTTTTCTTAAACATTTTAACGATAGATACCACAAACCAATTTTCTTATCTACAACACAGAAGAGTTACAAGGGTATTTTTTTTCAATATTTCTTTCAATGGAAATGTAATTTAGAAATTTTAATTGTGTAAAATATTAAAATAAACTATTTAAAATGCCCAAAGAAACTTGGCAGTAAAAACCAGAAGTCTCTGTCGAGACTGTAGCTCTACTGGTTTGTACTTATAACAGGGGAAGCAAAAAAGTAGCACTTTAAATAGGGATGTCAACGAATATTCAAGTACTCGACTATCGTTCGATCATACCGACTATCGACTAAGATTTTTTTAGTCGGTTATTCGTTAAACAAATGCTATTTTATAGTTATCTTAGTTTCAAGGCAAAAAATAAACTGCAGAGCGGAAAAAAAATGTTTATATCATCAACATGATTTATAAGGATTGTCTATCTCTTCGTGCTTGGTATAGAAAGGGTTTTCATGAACTATTTGGTTTGCTAGCATGAGATTATTAAGTTCCAGTCCACAATACCATAAGATCATGCGTAATGCAACTATTAATTAATTCATTAAAAATAATTACATGCAAACAGCTTTTATGTATTATTTTGTAAAAACTGGGAGGGGACAGTAATGAGCGTAATTTAAAGGTTTATTTTTCTTTAGTCATTTCAAAATTGTATTGATCAGTGTTGATTGTTTGCACAAAATCTCATTATTAAAATTTAAAGCAAGCTCTCTTTGTTTTTATAAGAGGTACGCTTTCACCGTTTACCAGTTGCGGGTCATTGACTATTATTACTTTTAAATGGCTTCAGGTAGTGGATCATTAATGGGTCCATGTACTAGCGTTATGAATAGAAAGGACAAATGCGAGTGTTAGAGATGTCCTGTATGGCACGCCAAATTCACAAAAATTAGCTAAACCTAGTTTCACAATTGAGAAACTAGGTTTATCGACTGTAAACTATAGTTTATAAACCGTTAACTATAGTTAACGATTCGTAAAGTATAGTTTTCATCTGTAAACTATATTTAACGGTTGTTAACCATAGTTTACGAATGCTAATCTAAGTTTATCTGTCTGTAATAAGCGTTAACAATAGATTTTGTTGATAAACATAGATTCACGTTTGTAAACTATAATTTACAATCGTGAACTATAGTTAAGAATTGTTAATCATAGTTTCACAAATCGTGAAACTATATTTATCAGATCGTTAACTATAGTTAACGGTTTGTAAACTATAGTTTACAAATCGTGAAACTGTATTTATCAGATAATTATGGCACGCCAAATTCACAAAAATTAGCTAAACCTAGTTTTACAATTGATAAACTAGGTTTATCGACTGTAAACTATAGTTTACAAACCGTTAACTATAGTTAACGATTCGTTAAGTATAGTTTTCATCTGTAAAACTATATTTAATGGTTGTTAACTATAGTTTACGATTGCTAATCTAAGTTTCTCTGTCTGTAATAAGCGTTAACAATAGATTTTGATTTTAAACATAGATTCACGTTTGTAAACTATAGTTTACAATCGTAAACTATAGTTAGGAGTTGTTAATCATAGTTTCACAAATCGTGAAACTATATTTATCAGATCGTTAACCATAGTTAACGGTTTGTAAACTATAGTTTACAAATCGTGGAACTTTATTTATCAGATAATCTATATTTTGCAATCGCAAATGATTGTTTTCGATTTTAAGTATACATGTAGTTTACGGTTGTGAAACATAGATTATCGAGTTAACTATGGTTTACAGATGTAAAATATAGATTAACGTCGTTAACTATAGTTTACAAACCGTAAACTATAGTTTACAGTCAATAAACCTGGTTTATCGATTGTGAAACTATGTTTAGCTCATTTTTGTGAATTTGGCGTGCCATAGATAATCTATGTTTTGCAATCGCAAATGTTAGTTTTCGGTGTGAAGTATAGTTTACGGTTGTGAAACATAGATTATCGCGTTAACTATGGTTTACAGATGTAAAATATAGATTAACGTGGTTAACTATAGTTTACAGTCCGTTAACTATAGTTTACAACCGATAAACCTAGTTTATCGATTGTGAAACTATGATTAGCGCATTTTTGTGAATTTGGCGTGCCATAGTCCTGTATATAGTATATTACATAAAATGTGCAATAAACATAAGTATTTGAATTAAAATTCATTCAATTTTGGATACATTTACATATTATTACGTACAGATTTACGATTGAGAAAATCGCGATATAATTGATTCTGCATGATAGCGTACAAGAAGTATTTAAAAGACACGTGAATTTAATTAATTAACGAGTACTCGACTATCGTTCGACTATAGCTGTCCGAGTAAAATTGACATCCCTAATTTTAAAGTATTTCAAAGAAATTTCAATTTTTAGTCACCACGGCAACACCGTTCATCGAAATCAAACATACATTGCAGGTCACCTGAGTATCATGTAACAACTTTCCAGCGATTGTATTTGGTTCGTGTTTTAATCCAAAAGCCATGAAATTAACAAATTTTGAAGGAGGCACCACTGCTTAATTTATTTTTAGTCAAAGTACCCCCCTGGTACCTCTGACCCAGCGGCCCTGAAATTATCTATTTTGAAAGAGGCCCCTTTCTTCATTATAAGGCCAGCATTTTTTAATGTTTAGTTATGAACATGAGAATAAAAAAGTCCCGAAGGAGAAGGAAATAAAAAAAATTGTTGGTAAATCAATTATTAACATTTGTACATTCTCTTTTTATGCTATTCTAATAGGCCCCCTACCACTGGACACATAATGCTTACAAATAGAAAAGTAGAACATTTAATTGCTTATTTCATCATCTGCCAGTTTGGGCCAGTTACATAAATTTTGTGATGTTGGTCAAAATATATTTTCAAAAATCAATTCTTTAAAAGTCTTTCAATATATCTTATTTTTTTAATATGTGTTAGGTGAATGTGTAGACATTGTTCTAAAATTTACTTGATGCCTAAAATTATAATTACTATCATAAAACAGACAGGGAGTATTGGGGAGTAGGGTGAACATTTTTTCAATTAAGTGTAAAATAATTTTTCTGGCTGATACAAATGATACTACATGCCTGTATATATTTGTATATTCTTACCTTTTAATAGTTGAATTTTTTTTTTATTTCTTTAGGTTATTGTTTATTTCTTCCTCAAATGGATTTAACTTCTCCCATAGTTTTATTCATTACATCTGATGCATAAGCAACCCTTTTTGAAGAATGATGCTTAGACTGTAAGCTATAACAGAGACCTAAACAATGTCGCTGGCAATATGCAATAGCTACCAAGGGCAGTTTAAAACCTGGGGGAGGAAAATAATTTACAATTACAGACAGATACTTTTGTAACGAATACATAATTATCTCACCAGCATGTCATTGTGCAACAAAGTCGTCAGCATTTTATTTGTCCTTTGAGCGGGTGAAACGTTTTACATGGCACTCGTATCGATGAATTTTACACTAAACCAAGCTATCTTCTCAGATCTAGCTTTATTTACCCGCCGTTTCATCTTAAAACCGGAAGTGCGGGTTCGTAAATTTGAAATCTCGATCCCGACTCAAATTTGACATCGGAAAGAAAAAAAATTGTTTTATTTTTTCTGAAAATTCAAAACCTTGAGCGGAGGGTTTATAAAACTGAAAATAAAATAAATCCTGGCCTTAAATATGTAAGTAGATCATTAGTATATTAACCGGGAGCAAAGGATAAGATGTTCGAAGAATTCATGCATTTCACTATATAATCATTAGAGCCCCACCCTAAAACAAGAACCCCTGACCCTGGGGCCATCAAATTCACAATTTTGGTGGAGGCACTCTTGCTCATCATAACTATGTACTTAGTTGGTTTATTTAATACCCAGGAGCAGAGTGGAAGATTTTCAAAGAATTTATGTATTTTCACTATATAATCAATAGAGCCCCGCCCTAACACCAGAACCCCTGACCCTGGGGCCATAAAATTCACAATTTTGGTAGAGGCACTCTTGCTCATTATAGCTATGTACTTAGTTGGTTTATTTAATACCCTGGAGCAGAGAAGAAGATTTTCAAAGAAATAATGCATTTTCATTACCTACTTTTTTAGCCCCGCCCTAGCACTAGAACCCCTGACCCCAGGGCCATGAATTACACAATTTTGGTAGAGGACTCATTGCTGATTACAGTCATGCAAAGAGATTGACTGCTTGATGTCCAGGAGTAAAGAAGAAGATTTTTAAAGATTGAATTAATTTTAGTGGTTTTCGCCCCACCCCTAAGGCCCCAGGGGGACAGGGATCATGAAATTCACAGTTGTTGTTCCCCTTTACCAATAGATGCTTTGTGCCAAATTTGGTTGAAATTGGTTCAGTGGTTGCAGAGAAGAAGCTGAAAATGTTCAAATGTTAACACACTACGGACGACGCACGACGGACGACGCACGACGACGGACGAAAACAGATAGCAATAGGTCACCTGACTTTACTCAGGTGACCTAAAAATTTTTCACAGAATTATTGCTAGCGCTCTCGAGCGCTAGCAACTACGTTAGTCCAAATTCCTTGAATACGCATGCTCGGCCGCCATGGCCGTGCATTCTGGGAAAACTGTGAAAACTACTACAGATAGACCGTACGATAACAATTTCGTTGTATCATGTTGTAGCATGAAATAACTGTTTATTTATTGTGTGGCTAACTTTTTAAAGATAACTTCTTATTTATAATATTTCAAATTCGGGGGGGGGGGGGGGGGGTTGCTGACGGAAAAGCCCGAGTCATTATCTGATTGTTCTAAACAATGACAAGGGGTTTTGTTTAGTTTTTTGTTTTTTTTTTTACATCCAAACACAACCAAGGATAGAATCTAATTTCTTATTGGTCAATTCAGCCAATCTTACAAATTCCAGAAACAGAAGCAAGAATTTACACTAAAAATAACGAATAAATCCACTATTTGTGTTTAAAACATTCTGATGTGTATGGCTTTTAACCTTAAATCAGCTCATACATGCAATGTCTCAATCGGCATCTTCTTCATATTAAATAGAGCCCCCCCCCCCCTCTCCAGTAAAGGTCATATATATTCCGTTGCGCCAAAACTCCAATAGGTCACCGTCACCCAACCCCTTGTTTCTTTACCTATGTGTCTATAAAATGAATACGCTTCACAAAACAATAATAACTTTATCACTCTCCAGCCTCGATAAAAATTAAAGAATTCAGCAAAATAAATCACTTGATCACGGATCTTCCTGTCTGTGATTAAAAAATGCTACGGCGCTAGCCCACCTATCTTTTTAAAAGATAAACTTGTGTATCTTAGTGTAGTCTAATTGTGTGCCAAGTTGTGTTGAAATCAAACCAAAACTGCAGGAGGAGTAGCATTTTAAAAGTATTTCACAGAAATTTCTATTTTTAGTAACAGCGGCAACACTGTTCATCGAAATCAAAAATCGATACACAGAATTATGTATCTTAAACTAAGTGTAATCTACTTGTGTGTCAAGTTGTGTTGAAATCAGAATATAACTGTAGTAGGAGTAGCATTTTAAAAGTATTTCACAGAAATTTCTATTTTTAGTAACAACGGCAACACTGTTCATCGAAATCAAAAACCGATACACAGAATTATGTATCTTAGACTAAGTGTAATCTACTTGTGTGCCAAGTTGTGTTGAAATCAGACTAAAACTGTAGTAGGAGTAGCATTTTGAAATCATTTAATTGAAAATTCTATTTTTAGTAACAATAGCAACACCGTTCATCGAAATCAAAAACCAATATACAGAATTATGTATCTTAGTGTAGTCTACTTGTGTGCCAAGTTGTGTATCGGACCAAAACTGTAGAAGAAGCGTTTTTAAAAATTGTTCACAGACAGACAGACAGACGGTCGGACGCATTACTATCGCATAAGCTCTTCTGGTCTCTGACCAGCAGAGCTAAAAATTCATGCATTTCTAAAACTTAATAAAAATGTAATGAGCTGTAAACGTAAATTTGAATTATCGCTCTTTTCATACATTATGCTGTTAAACTAAAAAAAAAATTACTCATAGAATAGAAGCACATATTCCAACATAGATATTTGAATTTTGGTAGAAAAACTTTGCTAGTGTTATTTTTAAGGAAAAAAATAAATTGTTCTTCAATATATAAATCCATCCTTGTCGATCTAGCTATAAAAAAAACGCTACCTTTACACCATAATAAGAATCCAGTCGTTCTTACTTTCAAGTTTCGATATCTTTAATATGTTACTTACACAATTTCCAAAAATGGTCTGCAGTAGAATTATAAACACAGCAAGCAAAGGTTTACAATAGGGTCCCTCCATCTTCACGTTGGTCTGTCTCAGGCTGGATGTGTAGGACGTTAATGCATATTGTTTATAAGAGCAGAAGGGTTTTAATGACAGCTATAATTGCAGCAATCTGAATGCAATTATCAACAATCAGATCGCCATTTTATAAAACATCCATCAAAGGTCAAATGAACCTTCGGTCTTCAGTATTATTGCCACAATTTATAAACTTATAAACGGAGACTTCGTATGCAGGAGATGAAAGTATACTGCCGTATAAATAAGGGAAGGTGACAATTGAAAAGTTAGTCATCCTGGGTGCAATAATTAAAACTGCATTGAAAAAGAGTCCCGCTTATAACCATATCAATAAACTATTCGGAACAGTGGAAAATCTGTGGATGTGAACAGGTTTCTTTTCTTGCGAGGATATCATACAGTATTGGTGGCTCTTCAAAGTCAGGCAATATGACGAATCCTGCCTGACTTTGTTCATTTTTTTCAATACATCTCTCTTGATCTTCACACCAATGGCCACATTAGAGACTGTGCCAGGCAATGATGTCATCTCCTCGGCCACATTAGAAACTGTGCCAGGCAATGATGTCATCTCCTCGGCCACATTAGACTGCCAGGCAATGATGTCATCTCCTCGGCCACATAGTTTATTTCTTCTTGTTAAGTTCAACTACAGCGCACTGACATCCTACTACACCACTTCAATCCACTATTGCTTATAATTAGGTATGTTGTTAAATCAGAATTTAACGAAAAGATGAGCAGTTATGACAGAATCAGTTTATGTGAAAATTACCTGTTATATATTCTGAGCATATTAATATATATCCACGAAACTACGAGCAGCAAAGGTTTCTCACAATCATGAAAAAATTATTAACATTTACAGGAATGTCAATATTCTCTTAAATGGAATAATGACCATATTTCATTTCAAATCAAAAGGTGCGTGAACTTAATTAAGTATTCTGAACGACATGAGTGAACTTTAATTGAAGGACCTTAACTGTATTTATCTGACATGCAGCTGAATACATGTTATAGTTAAGGGGTTCTATAATTTATATATAAAATAATATATTCATGCAGAAATTTGCTACTGATGTAGTAATTTATTATTTCTACATTATTCTTGAAGAAAAATATATTTCCTTTTTACAAAAGAATTTAAGTTATAGTTAGCTGTTTTATATCGATGTTAAAAAGGTAATTTAAATTATGTATCGCACAAATGCAAAACAAATTGCATATTCAACGCGCGTGGCGCAGTGACTAGAGCGTCCGCTCTAGAGTCGCGAAGTGAGGAGTTGATCCTTGATCCACCGGCAAGTGGTGGCGTCTCCATATGAGAGAAAACTTCTCGAGAGGGACGTTGAACAATATCCAATCAATCTAAACAGCTTAAGGGCTAAAGTCATACAGGGATTTTCCACTCCATTTTGGGAATGTATCTTTGATTTGGGAATTTTATGACATTCAATCAGTTTCAGGGATATTATTTTGCTTGATATTGTTTAAGAAAAAGTAAATAGCTATGTTGAATAAAATAGATTTTATTCTTAATTCATTCAGATTACCAAACCTGGCTATAATTTGTATAGGAGCTCTCAAACACTTGATATTGTTTAATTCAGTTGTTTATCCGAATTCCCTTGTCAAAGATTGATAGGGAAATTACTTTTCAAGATTAGAAAGAAAGCAATGATTTTCACAAAATTTACGTAGAATTATTCAATAAAACTATTTATTGAAGATTAAAAACCATTAAAAAAGACATGGGGATAGACAGACGGACGGACGCACATACGCAGAGAGAAAACCTAAGTCCCCTTCGGTTTTACCGGAAGGAGACTAATAACGTCATGTTACTGTGTACTACGTCATGTGCATTTCAGAGAGTGGTGATGGATTCGGAAAACCACAGTGAGGAAATCCGATGTAGTCAAACATAAGAGTGATAATGTGACTGATACTTTAAGGTCTTCTAGGCTGATGTGGACCGATGTTGAGGCATCGATCACACCACGGATTACCACCGGTCTATGGCCACCGGCCGGGAAATGTGACTAAGGCATGATAAAGTATCAGTCACATTATCCAGCGATGGGGTATACGATGGGCAACCAATGCGTATTTTGATCAAAATGGCGTGGTTGCCGGCCGGACTTAAAAAGGACCTGCTACGCATTGCTTATCATTAAACGATGTTCCAGGGTAATCGGCCGATTAATACTACATCGCTCATACATTGGTGAACATCGTTCGTACGTCGGTCGACTATTGGGCGATTTTTGGTCGAATATCGACCGCGATGATCGGCCGATGTCTGTTGCCGACCACTCAACCCCCATACTTTAGATTTAACGGACACTTGACGATGCTCGGCCATACATCAGCCAATCCTTGAAAGATGCGCTAATGATGGGTTGCCATGAGGAGCGATGTTGGGCGTCGGTGGAGTCATCGCTGATTTTTAATTGCAACTTATTATCTACCGATGACCTCCATCGATTTGCCAAATAGCCTCAGTCACCGTCCGATTACTGTAGATGTCAGGCCGGCAACCACTCCATTTTATATCAAAAAACGCATCGGTTTCTCATCGTTTACCCCATCGCTGGATAATGTGACTGATAATTTAGCAGCAATGTCTATGAATTTGCTCGTCGCTGGACCAACATTCTACGATTTGTTATTTGTCATTGGTCCAACAATGACCTAGTATATAATATATCGACGTCTTGTTAGCCAATGCGATGTTGGAACATTTTTCTTTAAATTAATCAAAGTACTCAGAAGTACAGAGAGTCGGGCTCATTTACAGACTAGAATGAATTTCTTACATGAATCACGTTTATATTCTGATGAAAATATTATTTTAAAACTATCGATATAAATGATAAGACACTGACAGTGAGTTTTTCAATCCTTATACCACGGTCCGATTTTGTCAGAATCAGAATCAATCTGGTACCGCAGCTGAATGTAAACAAACAGGCCAGTCTGGTTCTCTCTCCTGCTATACCTCGTATGTGTAGAGAACTACGATAACACTGATTATCAAAAATCCTTACGCTAAAGAACTATGTTCTTTGACTAAGGACTGAAGTTTTCAAAGTCTTTACTGCTAATGTTTATTTATATAGATAAAATTTCGTTTTATTTTAAATGGGGCGGTCCTTCGGATGAGACCATATAAACCGAGGCCCCGTGTCACAGCAGGTGTGGCATGACAAAGATCCCTCCCTGCTCAAAGGCCGTAAGTGCCGAGCATAGGCCTAAATTTGCAGCCCTTCAGCGGCAATGGTGACGTCTCCATATCAGTGAAATATTCTGGAGCGGGACGTTAAACAGTATACAATCAATTTTTCTTGCTTTCTTTAGAGTTTGTATTATCTCAAAAGCATTTGAGAGTAACGCAGCACAGTTAAGGTTACAAAAAGGAGGCGGAGCCTAATTTGTACGGGAAAACTTGACTATGACATCATACACAATATACGTCATACAACATTTCTTTACAATACAACAAAATGAGTTTATCTATTAATTTAACCAGTAAGAAATCATCAAACTACATAAAAACTTACTACAGCGTGTTGTTTTGTCGTTAGTTAAATCCCACATAACAAGTTATAAACAAGTCACTGATCGCAATACACTTGTCAATATGACGTCATTTCTTACGACGTGACATAGTTTGTATGCAGTGAGAGACAGATCAAGTAATATTTTCTCAACAAAATATGTATTCTCTAATTAAATAAAATATTTTTTACAGATATTCCATGGGCCAATAACTTGGATTTAATGTCTTCTTCACTATTTTATTAATATATTTTCTGTACATTACGTATTTAATTGACACTGCCGTATATTTGTGTGCAAGTACATCGGAGGGTAAGGGGGGGGGGGGGGGGGGGTTAATAAATCGATCTAGTGCAAGGGCATACACTCTATGGATCAAAGTAAGCTTTTACATTTCAACTATAGAGCTATTAAGGTATTTGAAAAGTGCTGCGATCCTGATGAAATCTTAAAATCAATTTAATTAGATCAATATTTCATGCCGCTGACCAGCAAAAACTACAGCATTCGGCCATTCAAGATTAATTTTAACAATGAAATTGCAGAATTTAGACAGGATCGCAGCACTTTTTAGAAACTACAATGCGTGTTGAAAATATCTATATACTAAACTTGGAGATTTAACTTGGGTATGCCCTTGCACTAGTGATGTTTATATGTAACATCAATACTTCAAGTCAATGTGCTAAAATCGCGTGACTGCCGCATCACGTGACCAGTCTAAATATAAAATATAATCGTCCTCAATATGTAGTTATTAATCATAATTACAATTATCTGATATAAATAATGTACTAAAAACAATCGCCATCCCGATTACGAATACATTCTTAAATACAAAATTTAGTCAATATTTCCATTGCGCACCTTAACTGTACTGCGAAGAACTATATTTTTGCACGTAACTTTAAAATGGCGACTAAGGGGTTCACTTCCTGTCTTGAACACGTACAGGATGACATTAGCCGGCAATTGCTCTTTGAGCAATAAGCCCGGCTAAAAATTAATTTTGGGCGAACCTTAGGGGCACATTTAATAAATGAAGGATATGGAGATAACGAACGATCTCAAATTCAATAAAACAATACAAAATAGGATCAGAGCAAACACGGACCTCCGAAACATTAATATATTAATAATGTCTATCTTAGGCTTGGCGAAGAAACGGACACCACATAAGTTTACGTCTTAGGTTTGAAGCGGAAAGGAGAACGAAAATTGACCCCGGCAACCCGTTTGTAATTCAGTCGGGTTGTACAACGAGCTAAATATCATCTGGCAAATACTTAAAACAGAGTTCAATAAATCAGATTAAAGAAAACATAACAAAATTTCATGAGTTTATTAAAAACTCCATTTGCATTTTGTGTAAACTCGTCCACTGTATTTCAAGAAAATTAAATAAGACGAAATGTCCAAACAAGGCTTTCACACATCTGTCTTTCTTGTGGTGGTCTATGGCCTAAAGCAAACACGTTAAAATCGAGATTTTTCACTTTAACACCATCCTCTACCATCAAATCTTTGTTCAAAATGGCGGTTGCTGTATCCTCAGGTTCGTAGCTCTCAGACACATTAACATATTTCCAATACTTATCACTTTCCGGAAATGACGTAACAGAGGCAATCTCATCAAGTAGGTTAAGCTTAGCTTTAAAATATTGGTACATGGTGTAGTCTTCTTCTGCTTCGCAATTTTTAACGATGGCTGAATATTTGGATTTATCAGTAGAACCCTTCACTTCAAACTCGCAGTTTGATCCATAAAATTCCAATTGCGCATTGCTTGTTGGAGAGAAGTTTATAGCCATTTTCAATGTTTCCGCTGTAGACTCAGATTTGAGAATTAAATTGAGGTAAGTGCCGTTTGGGACCGGTATGTTTGCCTCAAACAAAGTAAAATCTTTCTTGATATCTAAAACTAAAAAAAAAATTATTATATTAGTTGAATCAGGGACCTAGTTGAATTAGAAATACAAATGTAAAGTGATGATTTAAATGTATTTGAATTTAAATGAAAGAATAATTACTAGGATATGATTACTTTAAAACAAGAAGTCTGTAAGCCATTGCTCACTAGTGATACCCCCGTTTTAATGTGACTTTACACATCGTGTACGTAAATATGCACAAGTTATGGCCTTGGAGCCTTGGAGATAGGTCACCTTGAAGTCACAATAAGCATGAAAATAGAGCATTATACAAACTATATGTATCATATTAAACTCATATCGTCTAACTTACCACTCTTTAGCAACATATACTTTGATCCAAACAGGCGTCTCCATATGAGTGAAACATTCTATTCTCGAGAGGGACGTTTAACAACATACAATCAATCATTGATCCGAGGAGCCGTATCACGTTGAGTTTATAGGCAGGGATCATCAGATCACAAATGGGGTTGATGTTATAATGATTAATTTATAATAAACCACAATTACAGCTAGTATGATAAAAACTTTTTATATTTATTACGATGGGCTATCAAAAAGTTCGTGGACTAGCGCCATAAAATAAAAAACCGCTTTATTAGGTACGTCAATGAATTTTAAAATACTTAGTTATCATCACCTTTTCTATCTATGGAATAAACCACAAATCATTAATTTGACTTTTAAATAAATTAGTAAAGTTTTTGTAAGCAATGGTATGTCCAGGCGGCGCAACCTCGAAAACGACGTTTTTTCCACCTAAGTGTAACTAAGATAAACTATTTTGATATGAACAGTTGAAATCCAAAAATCCCGTTAATTCAGGTATGTGTTGGGACACGATTGTTCCATAAAATATAGAATTTTTACTTCATTCTGGATGTTCTATGAAATTTTATTTTAAATTTCACGTGGAGTATCCAAACAAATAGTCCTTGAAAAACGCACAAAAAGGGCGGAGAAGTTTCATTTTCCAACATTCTATAAAGTTTTGCCCCTGGAAAAACTGGTATGCACCTACATGTAGGAAATGTTTAAACTGTCTACTGAGATATAATTTGCATCCAGATTTATTTTTTTATGTCAAAATAGAGTCAGAGAGAAAAGGGATGTAAAGTTAATGTCGATTCGTAGTGTCAAGGTTTGAAAAATCTATTAAGTCAAATAATGACGTTGATCATGTGTTTTAGATTTATTGAACTCCGAAAAACAAAATATGCTGGCACAATCTAGCGAGGATCTCTCCCAATGTATAAATCTATTTGCAATGATATATGCATTGAAAGCTGCTGTTCATATTATATTTACATCCACTGAATATTTTCTCCTTTATTTCTTAAGAAAACCCATTGCGTTAATCACTGCATGAACTACATTAGGCATGTCGCCTGTACAGATTTCTTGATCAGTGGCTGTTCCATCAATGAGACGTATAAAGAGGGTCGCATCATTAATACAATAATTAAACTTTTTAATCCTTCTTTAAATGATTATTTATACAGATATAAATATAAACAATAACATGTCTTTCTTTGTTTGTCATTACTGGAATTAACGGTCGCAGCTATTGCAGAAAAAAATTTACATAACCCGCTTATGTATTTTTTCTGCAACAGCTGCTTCCGTTAATTCCAGTAATAACAAACAAAGAGAGCATTTTTTTGTTTAAGTAAAGTCATAAGAACAAGACGGGTAGAAGTCCTTACTCAGCACTAAAGAATCTCATCAAAATAAATGTACGAGGTAGAAGAAGCGGACATTGAAAAATAATGACGTTGTCGGACGTCATGCAACTAAGCGGCGACGGCTGATCATATAATGTCGTTTTTATCTTATAATAATTTGGGAAATAATGAACGCAACAAGCTACAATATTCAATATTTCTTTATTTTTTGTTGTTTTATGTTCCTTATAAATTCTGTAAGCTCAGACAACATGGTACACTGTACTAATTTTAAAGCCTCAGTCCACGAACCTTTTGATAACCCCTCGTATATATCTTTTTATTTTCCGGTGAAACAAAACTGTTTCGCAAGCAACTTTTTGATGCTCAAAAAATAACGTCATGTATTTGTGTACTACGTCATGAATTTCAGAGAGTGGTGATGGATTCAGAAAAGCAGTGTAGTGATCCGGAAAGTCAGATCCCGCTGTTACGTGAATGTGATGAAAATCTACAGCTTGAGTGATATACTAGTACACCGTCGAGTACATGTAGATAATGAAACACCTTTATATTAATATTTCTTCACTGAAAGTTCTAATTTGTCGATTACAAATTACTCAAGTTTTTTTTTTTACTTGGACCTTTTTCGGACCTGTGAATTTCAGAAAAAGTAATATATGTGATTTGGTTGCTAATGAAACTACCCTCCGCAACTACTAGTATATGCGTATTAAATATACGTACTACAAGCGTGTTTGCCAACAGGGGAAGCGTAACAAATAATGTTTTGAACATTTTTTTTCATATTTTTTTAGTCCGCCTGGGGAAGAGGTGAGAGCGTCTGCTCTGGAGTCGTGACACAAGGAGTTGATTCTCACATCGCGGGTTCAAATCCCACTCTAAGACATGGAGTGAGGAGACCATATAAACAGAGGTCCCATGTCGCAATAGGTGATGGTACAAAAAAGATTCCTCACTGCTCATTGGCCGTTAGTGTCGAATATAGGACAAAATTTGCAGTTCTCGACCAGAATGTGGTTTTGTCTCGATATGAGTGAAAAATTCTCGAGAGGGACTTAAACAACACAAAACAAACACGTTATTCTTAAAATTACCTTTGATGGGGAATCTTGATTCTGTATCGGAGGGACCCTTAAACAGACAGCGGATCTTGAACTGTGTTTCATGCTGAAAAACACTCAGCAATAACGGTTGTATTTTCGCCTTACCTATTGGCCTCAATACCTGCATCTCCTGTTGAATATTATTTTATGCTTATAATTTAATTATTAAAATTAGGCCTAAATAATATATATGTATGTATAATGTACGAAATTTATAAACTATTTCTGAAGCATAAATTTTCAAAACATTTTTCTCATAAATACTAGAATATGTACTTTTTGAATAAGAAAAAATTATATAATTTGCTTATAAAGCGACCTTTTTCGTGCATAACTATTGCCAGTATGTTGGGGGGGGGGGGTTGTCATTGAATTATCCATGTATAAAATTCATGCAGCTAGTTTTAAATCGCCTCGATATTGGATAAGTCAAGAAATCTTGCTTTAAAGGGACAAGGACACAGTTTCACATGAAATTTATTAAACCAATTTTAATGTTTGCAATTCCTTACTAAGGTAACTCTAATTATCAGCAAAATATGAGCATTATTTGTTGATTTACAAAGGAGATACAGAACTTAAAATCCTCCATAATGTAAACAAGTTTCGTGCCTTGGTTTTGTTTACATATATAAAGCATCATATTTACATGTACAACAAAATGAAATTCAGGAAATCACTAGAAACTGTCTAATCCTAATTATACATGAACATGTTATTTACTTCTTTGTTGAAAAATCTGCTTTTAACGCACATATCCTGTATACAGGAAAATTTTCGACCCCGTTTTATTTTCGCCCCTTTCGCCTTCGTCATGATTGTGCGAATATAAAACGGGGCGAATTCAAAGAACACAACATACATGTAATTTCTTAAACAGAACTATATGACTGTGCGAATTTAAAACGGGGCAAAATTGTTTGCAAGTGTGTAAGGGCGAAAATGACACGGGGGAAAAATAGCCCTGTATGCAGTATTAGTATATTTAACCTACGTATTCAAAAACATGGCACAGGCCTTGTTTATATAACAAAGGTTTGGAGCTCCGAATCTGTCTTGTATATCAAAAACGGAAATTCAAATTTTATATTTTTATTAGAAATACATTAGTAATAGTTGAGTTTCATTAACATTAATAGATGGAATAATTTTTTAGCTGAAACTGTGTCTTTGCCCCTTTAAAATGTGAAGGACATACTACATAAAAAATAAACAAAATATGAAGAAAAAAATCATACACTAAATTTGTTTCAGATCAAGGCCCTGTTCCTCCTAGGTTTTATGGCGACACACGAGTTAAATAAATGTCTTCATGAAAAATAAAACTTTTGTTCAGTCTATAGTCTAAAATCAGGAGACGAGAAATTGCTATGGAATGTTATTTGGGTTGGCAGCTTTTTAAAAAGAGATCGGTTTTCAAATGTTTGGGGGGAAAGTATATTTCCCATGATATAGATTTCTGGAGGTCTTTTTTTCTAAATATTTAAAGGAATATGAGCTGCATCTCTGAATATTTTATTTTGCTGTTATTAAATGTGTTATTGTGATAAATTTGTATGTAACTTAAAGCTTTAAGAACAGTTAGAATAAAATAAAGCAGAAGAAAGATTCTATATACAATCCAATATTATACAATTATAGCCTTTTGATGAGTTTAATCCCTAGATATATAGACCTTAGAGAAAGCATATCGACCGAGCACGAAGTGTGAGGTCGATATGCTTTCTCTAAGGTCTATATATCTAAGGATTGTACCGAATCAAAAGGCTACAATTGTTTTATTATTTTTTATCAGTTAATAAGAAATGTCTTAAAATCCTTTTTCTAATACTCAGTACCTTATCATATAAGGCATTGTTATGTCATATGCATTATGACGTCACAGAAATGAAAACCAGCTGCAGTATCTGTTTATAGAAACATCCAGTTCATAAAGACTATTGTGACGTCAGTACTATTGTTGCTTCACAGAAGAACGATTCCAGTTTTAGAAACAGCAAGTTTATAAATTTTTAAAATTTTAATTGTTATTCTCTTGAAAATGTCCCCAGAAATATTGCAGTAAGAAAAATTCATACATTTCTAAAACTATGGAAAAAATGTATTGAGGTGTAAACGTAAAGTTGCATTATCGCTCTTTTCAAACACTATGCTGTTAAACTAAACAAAATTCACTCATAAAGTAAGAGAGGCACATATTATGACATAGATATTTGAAATTTGGGATAAAAACTTTGCTTGTGTTATTCTTAAGGAACATAATAAACTGTTCTTGATTATTTTAAAAATATAAATCTATCCTAGACAACTTAAAGTCAGACGATACGTTCACCAAATATCTGTTTTGTATGTCTTCATAATGTATGAAAAGTATACTAAGTTTTATTACTTTCTGATTTTTAAATCGGTATCTAATTGTTTTTAAAATTTAAAAACACTACAAATATGATTTTTGCAAACTTAATTTCTTTCCCTTAAAGGGTTATATAAAAAATGCCATCCTCTGGTATCTCGCACAAATGCCTGGGTAAGGTACCTCAATTTTTTGTCAGTAAACATGTTAAAGTAGTAACTCTTCAAGGACAAAATCTTGGAAAAAGTTATATATTAATGAGGAACGTCTCGTCTGTCCTTAAGCTAAATAACCGCTACCCTTACACCATAATAAGAATCAATTCGTTCTTACTTTCAAGTTTCGATATCTTTAATATGTTACTTACACAATTTCCAAAAATGTTCTGCATTAGAATTATCAACACAGCAAGCAAAGGTTTACCATAGGGTCCCTCCATCTTCACGCTGTTGTTTCAAGCTGATGTGTAGGACGTTAATGCATATTGTTTAAAAGAGCAGAAGTGTTTAATGACAGCTACGATTGAAGCAATTTGACTGCAATTATCTGTAATCAGGTCGTTATTTTAAAAATATCTGTCAGAGGTCAAATGAACTTTCGGTCTCCAGTATTATTGCCATAATTTATAAACATCCTTACATCCGCTGAATATTTTCTCCTTTAATTCTTCAGAAAACCCATTACTTATTTTGTTCTCAACTTAATGTATGCTGTATTTTATTACTAAGTATGTAAAATAACTTTTAGATTCAATTGCATACCGTTTCCCAGAAGTATCATTGTCATTCACACAATTGTTTCGTTTTCATTTAATGTCCTAATCTCGAATGGTCTTCCTCTCCTTCCAAGAATTCCTCCTTCGAGTCCATCGATCCAACTGTCAAATAATCTGCTTCGTCGAAAGCCTAGATCTTCAAATCTTGATCCCCTCCGAAAATTACTTATTCTATCGTCACCAAATCTAGATCCTCTGCGATGCGTAGTTGCTGAGAAAACTGCGACGAAAATTTGCTATGATTTGCTATGATTTATTTCTCCGGTTTTTATACTGCCATCTCAAATTTTTAGATGTTAATATATTCATTCCGGTTCCGGTAGAAGCAACACATGGTAATTTAGACTGCTCTTGGTAATTCGATATATTGAGCAAAATTAACTCTGATTTTCAATACTGAAGTTTTAACAGTGATTGATAAATATGCTAGCATTCTAAATGACATGAAGTTGGAGTGTTTTGTAATGTTGGGATGACTATTGTGAAGCCGTTCTCTCTCGGTGGTACCTAATGTTCTCAAATAAAATGGCGGACGTATCGACAACACGTGTGTCCAAATTACCGAACAGGTACTCAGACTGTATTACGGGAAATGAACTCGATGATATTGATGAAATCGAGAATGATATTGAATCTGAATGTCCTACAAAGCATGAACAAATTGACGGGAAAACCAACAACGTTACGTTTAGAACAACACGAATTGATGTTTGGAAAAACAGCATTATTGACTACTTTGGAAAACCGAAAATTAACGTTCAATCCCAAAAATCAGGATATATCATCAAAGTTACATTTGATCTAGTGGGTGAAAAAAAACAACTCGGTAAAAATCAACCTCTTCCACTCGGGATCAGTGGTTATTCAAGGTGCAAAATGCACCAAATTTACTGACACTTTTTTTCACGCACTAAAACAGAGATGCGATGACTGTGATAGAGAGTCTCTAGATCACACCATAACTGAGGAAACTTACCTGAAAACTCCATATGTCCCTCATTTAACGAAATCCAAAAGCATGGAGGACATTCAGTCGCCTCATACACCAGCAAAGACCTCTAAAACTACACAGAAAATCATACCAAACAACCAACAAAAAAATTTTCTTTCCCCCCAACAAAGGGTATCCCAGCACAGTAAAGCAATGGATCAGAAATTTGAAGAAATCCATGTCTCACTTGGGACTTTAGATAATTCAATGAAAACTCTCGTTGAAAAAATTAGTGACATAAATGTCTCCAATATGAACATGCCTGAAAACATAACTTCAAAAATCAGTGAAATGTTCAGCAATCATAGATCAAAAATTACTGAATCATTGTCTACTATTGAGTCCAAACTAAAACATTGCGCAGCTGGTATTGATGCCCTACAGATCAAAGCTAACATAGCTGACACTCTTTTGAAAGAGTTGAAGGTGAATCAAATGGAACATGATAATACCGTTACCAAAATGTCGTTACTTGTAACCAAGCTCATGGAACGGGTTGAATGCCTTGAAAATCTGGTACATCAGACAGATGAAAAGGAAATAGCTGTCAAAGATGTATGTAGTCAAACAACACTCATCTCTGAAACATGTGTATTGTCAGAAAATGAAGAAGAATCCAGAAAAGATTCACAATGGACAGAAGTAAGGGGCAAGAAAAATCGTACCATCATGCATGAGTCTACAGGATATACCGACAAAAATCCGACTACAAGAGAAACATCAGATTGTGAAACTCTTATTTTGTGCGACTCCATCATTCGCAGAATTCAGCCCCAGCGCTTTTCACCAAGGGCTACATGCATTAAACGTTTTATAAGAGGTGGGGCTACTACTTGTACAAACTTTATTGAAAAGTATGGCCCCAATTTCAACGCTAAATCAGTTCTTTTGCATATTGGCACTCGAGACCTACAAAAAGATGGAGTGAAAGAAGATGAGTTTATCAGGCTTCTCAACATGTGTACCAATGTTTGGGAAAACACAAAAATATTTGTGTCACTCATTACTAGCAGGAGGGATATTCCTGAAGATATAGTGAAGGAAGCAAATCGTACTATTCGATCTGTCTGCATGAATTATCCGAATGTGACCGTTATTGACAATTTCAGACCATCAGAGAACATGTTTCATGACAATGTACACCTTAACAACCTTGGTCTCATAACGATGATCAAACATCTGAAAACCGCCATGAACCTGTATCCGCAGATACCAAACAGACAAAACTACAGCCGACATGGACATGGAAATGGTCCCTTCAACCGTCCTTCTTCTGCACCATCCCATGAAAATGTCAAACTAGAAATGGGCAACATTGATATGTCAAGACCGTCATCCAGTCCTAACATGTATGATAACTTTCAACCTAACAGTCCTGTTCAGCATATCAATATGATGCCGCCCAGTCACACAAGTTTTCCGTACAGTTTCCAATGGTGTCCACCTCAAAACCAACCCACCATGTATCCGCCGTGGCATCACCACCCAAACTTTCCCCCCGTTGCTCCATGGATGCAGAATAACACCCGAGCTGTATAAACAGGAATCATTTGATTTGTGATTGTGATTATTGCATATGATTCTGGTCTATTGATGACTTAAATAAGCAATCCTTACTTTACGTTAAAAAAGTGGAAAAAAAAATCTTTCTACATTCAAACAGAAAATGTCAATTTACCAGATAAAATATAATAATAATATGTAGGTACTTATACACATTTGCTTTTCCTCTACAGATTATTCAAAAGTTCTGGAAAAAGTCTTTTTCAGTTATTCTTATTTTTATATACTTGTATCATTATATGCTTACAATACTCCTATTTGAAATGTCATGTGTATGTATACCTACTTGATTCAGATGCTTGAATATGAAATCATATTGCTTAATTTGAATGTCATGATATTGTATCTATATGGTACTTATTTGTACAAATTTATATCATTTTTCTTTTCATCCCAATATTCAAAACAACCCATTTTTATTTTTGTGAAATTATGTCCAGTTCCAAAATATCAAAAAGATTTGACAATTCTTCACTCCTCCAGTTAGCAATGTGGAATATTGAAGGATTTTCAACTTGCAAACAAAACGATAGTAATTTTTTACAGATAATTTCAAATTTCCATATCCTTGGTTTAGTAGAAACCTGGTTAGAAAATGAAAATAAGTGTAATGACTTGCCAGGTTTTGACTTAATTGTTGCTAAAACAAGAAAAAAAAACAAAAAAGCCCGAAGAAATTCTGGAGGGGTAAGCATTTATGCTAAAAGCTCCATTTCCAAAGGTATTTCAAATTTAAAATCCAATAATTCAGATGTATGTTGGATTAAGCTTGACCAACATTTTTTTGGTTTTCAAAGAGATATTTATTTAGCTATTATGAAAGTACAACTTGTACAGTAGATCATATTGAAACATTTTATTCAGTTCTACTAGAGGACATAATTAAATTTAGCAAAGCTGGGGATATAATAATTCAAGGTGATTTTAACGCATACACCAACACTATGCCTGATTTTGTTTTACATGATGAATTGAATCATTCAAATAATGATGATGTTTTTTATAAATATGATGTAAATTTGCCTAGAAATAATCTAGATAGCAAAAGAACAAATAATAGTGGTAAACATCTTTTAAATGTTTGTAAAGAAGCAGGTTTAAGAATCCTGAATGGTCGAACTACATGTGATTTATTTGGTAGACCAACATGTTTTACTTATAATGGGTGTAGCCTTGTAGATTATACCATTGTATCCAATGAACTTTTACAATCTGTAGGATTTTTTCAAGTAGAGGATTTTACTGCTTTGTCAAATCATTGTCCTATTGTATGTGGTTTAATTTCTAAGTGTAACACAGAATGTACCAGTACATCATCAAAACTTTCCCCTTTACCAGGCAAGTTCATTTGGACAGATCAAGCCATTATGTTATTCAAGTCTAACATTCAAAGTGAAACTATAAAACGTAAAATTACTAATTTCATGAGAAAAGATTTTGATAATGTTAATAATATGGTGGATGAAGTTAACTCAATTCTAATTGAAACAGCCAACATGTCAGCCAAATTTGTTAAAATGAGAAATAAACAAGTAAATCGTAGAAAATTTAAAAAAAATAATAACAAAAAATCATGGTTTTCAGATTCATGTGATGAACTAAGAACCTCAGTCAAGAACTATGAAAAATTAGTTAACAAATTCCCTTTTAATGCTGAATATCGAAAAGCATTTTATTCATTACGTTCACGTTTCAGACGTCGATGTAAATACGAGCAGAGACAATGCAAACAAAAGATTTATACTGAGCTTGAGAAATCTCTTAATTCCAATCCTAAATCATTTTGGAAATTAATTAACAAACTTGATCGGTCATCAAAGTGCCCAAATGAAGATGTATTACCTCATGACAAGTTTAAAGATCATTTTAAAAAACTATCTTTGGATAATTCAAACTTAAATGCATTTCAAAGGGAAACTACTCAAAAATTTGAAGAGCTAAAAAAGAAACAAGAGTCATATTTAAAAATTAACACATGGATGTACTAAATAGTACAATAACATCTAGTGAAATACTTAAAGCCATTAAATCTTTGAAAAATGGTATAATCTACATTTTGATTTAATATCAAATGAAATGATAAAAAATAGTACACATACTTTATGCTTTTCACTTACTAAACTTTTTAATTTTGTATTTGAAAAAGGGGAGTTCCCTAAAATATGGAATGAAACTTTTATTGTCCCATTGCATAAGACAGGTAGTAAATCTGACCCAAACAACTATAGAGGAATATCTTAGCTCCAACTTAGGGAAAGTATTCAATAAAATCATACATTTGAGATTAATCAAATTTACTCTAGATAATAATCAAATTAGCAAAAATCAAATTGGCTTTATGGAACACAGCAGAACGGCCGATCATATCTTTTCTATAAAATCTATAATTGAGCATTACAAACTCAAAAAGAAAAAAGTTTATGCAGCATTCATTGATCTGAAAAAAGCATTTGATACTATTTGGAGAACAGGTCTATTTTACATACTTCTAAAAAATTGTGTTCCTAAGAAAATTTTCAATGTGATTTACTCTATGTATGCAAGCACCACGAACAAAATAAAGTTTCATGAGGGTTAATCCCTTTATATCTCAAAGGGGTGTTAATCAAGTCGATGTATTAAGTTTTGTACTTTTTAACATTTTCATAAACAAAATTGTTGATGAATTGAACAGCATGGATTCTGATCCGATATTGGTAAAGGACACAAAAATACACTGCTTATTATATGCAGATGACTTAGTTTTGTTGTCAAGTAGCCAGATGGACTACAATGTGGCCTTAATACTCTTGAAAATTATTGTGTTAATTGGAAGCTTGAGATTTTACATCAAAATCAAAAATTATTGTATTTAATTCTAATGGTAAAACCTTTTTAAACCATTTTACTATTAATGGTAATTTAAATTGAAACCGTTGACAAATATTGTTATCTTGGTATAAATCTTAAATGTAATGGCAAATTTAATCTTGCTGCAGCTCGGTTAGTTGATAAAGCCAGAAAAGCATTATTCAAGGTAAAGAAATCCCTCGGTTTACATCATTCCTGTCAATTGTTAGAAAAATTATTTGATACTACGATAATTCCCATTTTGCTTTATGGGAGCGAAGTATGGGGTATTGACTTTTACAAAAAAATTATGGAAAAATCTTATGAAAAATTTCATATTAAATTTTTAAAAGAAATCTTAGGAGTCCATTGCAAAACTTCAAATAACGGTTGCTATTCTGAACTCGGGAGACTCCCAGTCAGATCAAAAATAACTATGTTTGCTATCAAATATATGATCATTTAATTTCAATGGAACATACATTGGCACATGAAATTTTTATCAAAACTAAAGAAACTAACACATGGTCTCTGTGTTTAAAAACTTGTCTTAATAACTTAGGATTTTCTTATTTAACAAATTTAAATATGTCAATGAAACCAGTGCTTGGCATTATTAAACAACGCATTCATGATCAAATATTACAAGAACAAAATGCAAGTATTAAAAATCTTTTAAAATCTTCTTTTCAAGAACCACTTGGCCAGATAATAAACTTACGTGGACAAACTGAGTCACTTAGATTCTAAATTGTTTTTAGCAAAAATTAGATTAAGTGCACAAGTTAGAAATTGAAAAAGGTAGTATATTGAAACTAATAAAAATGATAGGATATGTGGGGTCACAGTATGTATTACAAAACTTTGAAATTGGTATAAAACACTTCATTTTGCTATGTCCAAAATACTCAGGTGAGTGATGCACCCAGAAAAATATTTTTGCCAAAAATTATCCACTTTTTAACTAAGATTTTTAACCAAACAATTGATAAAAATTTCAAATTCTTAATATATTGATGAATACTGTTGTAAAAATGTTCTTAAAAGGAAACTCCGATTATCATTTTTTATGTCAAATATCTGATATAAGAAAAAAGCGTAGTCATAAATGAATAACTATATTGTACTGAATCATACCTATGTCTTTTATTTGATAATTACAATACTTGAATTTGCTTACACCAATTGTTTGATCCTTTGTGTTCAAGTTTGGTTGAAATTATCACTAGTGTTTTCTAAGAAGAAATTTAAGAATTAGATGAAAATTGTGTTTGTGCCAACTAAAATATTTGACAAATTTTAATTTGAAATTTGTATGAAATGGACAGACGAGACAAACAGGAAGTTGAAACATTAAAACCAATTTTCATTTTTTTTATGGAATGAAGTATATAGAGATAACGAACAGTATTCAAAGAAGTCGGTTCACTTTATGCATAAAATGGCCCTGTAGATATATTAATTAACTGATCAACACTTGATTTTCTATTTGAAGCATTAAAATAAAGTAGAGACTTGGTGCTTTCATATCCTGTTAAAATTTTTCTCCTCAAATTCCAAGTCTTGAAGAACTGGCTTTATGAAATTGTAATGTTCTTGAAATTTTAGGTAAACATACATGTATTACTGAGTACTTTCAGTGGAGAAAAAAAATATGAGTGCACTTTCTGATCTAAAAAATAAAACATCTCCATTAATCCTCAGAAACAGTTCTATCATTTACTAGTTGCATATTTTAAATCAGAGGTTGCACTCTATATTAAATATTAAAAAAATAGCTTTAAAATTGGCCGTTTTTGTAGCATTTTTCAGAATATGAGGAAATTGACGCATTTCGTGACGTCATAATGCATTGACTAGCCAGAAAATGACGTCATTTTTGATAGATACCAGTCACCGAAGATCTAAGTGATATTTATTGCATTGATTACTAAAATTATGCAGTTTAAGTTTTTCAGAAATTCACAGGGCCAAATAAGGCAAAAGTGAACCTTATTCTTTCAAGCCTCTGCGATGAGTAGTTGCTGAGAAAACTGCGACGAAAATGTTACGGACAGACAGACAGACAGACAGACAGACACACAAGGGTCAAACAGTTTACCCCGTCTCCTTCGGAGCGGGGGTATAATTAATATATTTCTATGTATAGAGAAATTTTTATGCCCCGATCGAAAGATCCCGGGGTTATATTGCTTTGGTCCTGTCTGTCTGTTTGTCTTTTTTTTAACTGTCTTTTATCAACTTTAACCTAGCCCATTTAGTGGGTGGGGCTATGGCTTTCATATTATCAGGTGTAATTCTTGTGTTGTGACCTTTGGGTACCACCAAATTTGACCTCTTTACCTTAAATTACTAAAACATACCACACTTTAACCCTGTCCATAACTTTTGAACAGTTGGAGCTAGGAATGTCATACTTCAAATGTGTATTTACTGTGACAAGACTTTTCAGCTGGTATTAATATTTTTTCTAAACTTTTGACCTTGACCTGGAAGTTTGACCCATTTTTTAAAAACTTTAGAATGGGTCATAACTTTTGAACAGTTGGAGCTAGGACTTTCATTTTTCAAAGGCGTATTCCTTGTAACAAGACCTTCCTTTGGGCACCAACACTTTTGACCTTGACCTTTGAAGTTGAACATGCATTTTAAAGAATTCAACCCTCGCCATAAGCTGCCATACGGGGGCATTAGTGTTTCACAAACATATCTTGTAAACCATGTAATTTTTTCTTGATTATCTGAATGAAACATATGGAGATAACGAACGGTATTCAAGATCAAGTCCTTAAAACAATACCAAATAAGCGCAGAGCAAGAACGGACCTCAAAAAACATCAGAGGTGGGATCAGGTGCCATAAGGGAGTGAGCATCCCCTGCTGACCGGTCGCACCCGCCGTGTGCTCCTTGTCATGATCGGGAAAGAACGGAAAAATCCGTCGTCAATTCAGTGTATAAACAATGGACTAACAATAAGTATGAAAAACGTCAGTCAGCATTTGACTCAATAATAAATTGTTTGCTGACAAAGTCTTTGTATCGACCATAGAACTTCCGAAATGATGTTTTTCATCGAGACTGCTGAAATTGTTTGTCAATAATTTACCTCGTTTTAGGTATTCTTCATCCGTAGAGCATACTCATGCGTATTGAATCAACTGAGACTACGGATGCAGGAAATGAAGGTATATTACTGCATAAATAAGGGAAGGTGACAATTGAAAAGTTAAAGACATTTATTGCATGATAGTGAGGGAAATATGAAGAATTATTCAGCCAAGAAAAATCATATTCCCCGAGGGCTTCTACTGAAGGGAATATGATATTTCTTGGCTGAATAATTCTTCATGTTTTCCGAACTAACATTCAATGAATTGTTTATTATACAGAAGGCCAACACTTTTTTTATTTTTAGGTTTACGAACATCAGAATGAAAAAGTCCCGTAGGAGGAGGAAATTAAAAAAAAATAATATTATATTTTGGATACATTATCGACTTTTTCTACATTAATTTTTGCTTCTTTTTTTATGCTCTCCTAACAGGCTTCTTGCCACTGGACACATAAGGGTTACAAAGGGGAAATTACAACCTTTAATTGTTTATTTCATCATCTTCCAGTTGGGGGCAGTGATATAAATCTTTTGCTGTTGGACAAAATACAGATTTTTTTTTTTAATCATTTTTTTAAATCTCTTTTAATATATCTTCATTTTTGTTTTTAATGTGTGTTAGGTAGAAAATATTCTAAAATATTAATATACTCGAGACCTATAAAAGTAATAATTCCTTTCATAAAACAGACAGGGAGTATTCCCAAGGAGTATTGAGGAGTAGGCTAAGGGTGGAATTTTTTTCAATTAAGTGTAAAATAATTTTTCTGGCTGCCATAAACGATACTACATGCCTGTATATATTTGTATATTCTTGTTTTTAAATAGTTGAAATATTTTATTTCTTTAGGCTATTGTTTATTTCTTCCTCAGATGGACTTAACTTTTCCCATAGTTTTATTCATTACATCTGATGCATAAGCGACCCTTTTGTGAAGAATGATGCTAAGACTGTAAGCTATGACAGAAACCTAAACAATGTCTCTGACAATAGCTACCATGGGCAGTTTTAAACCTGTTGGAGGAAAATAATTTACAGACAGAAGACAGCTACTTTTGAATACGGATACATAATTATCTCACCAACATGTCACTTTGAAACAAAGTCGTCAGCATTTTATTGTTCTCTGAACGGATGAAACGTTTTGAATGGCACTACTATCGATAAATATTTACAGTGAACCAAGCTTTAGTGCTGCTATGGACTTGACACAAATCTCCATTACCCGCCGTGTTCATTTAAAACCGGAAGTACGAGTTCGTAAATTTGAAATCTCGATCCCGACTCAAATTTGACATCGGAAAGAAAAAATTCTGTTTTTCTCAATTTTATCCTTTTTCTGAAAATTCAAAAACTTGAGCGGCGGGTTTGTAAACCTAAAAATAAAAAAAAAATGCTGGACGAAACAAGAAAAAAACTTTGTCGCACATCTGCGGTGATTTTCTTTGATCTTTCTGTGGTGATATATCCCATATCACATATCCGATAATACTTTCCATGCCCCATCATACATGTATATTACTGCAGTAGGCAAAAATCAGGTAAAAATTGTTTTATTGAATTTTGACACTCTAAATGAAATTTACGTCATCAGACATGCGACAAGTTGCTTACATCATAGATTGCCTCGTATTATTGTTATATCGTTTTCATGGGGCGTGGAAATCGAGGGCGCGGACTCGGCACCTATGATGTAACCTATACATAATAAACAAAAATTTTCAGATTCGGTACCGCTCTCAAATACACTCATTTTTTACGTAAATTTGACACATCACACTCCGATGTACAATGTAATATTCAACAATTTTTTGACGTCAACTACTCTCTCGAGTTTTCGTTCAACGAACGGTAACATTTGCGGGGAAAGGCAAGTTATTTGTCCGAAGACTGAGGTGGAATATGATAAAAAGCATGTCTACGACTGGGAAATATGAAGTTTTATGGCCAGGTCACGTTATAATCTATCAGATAATGTGCTGTATAGAATAATTATAATGAGGCATAATAATTAAAACTACATTTAACAGAGTCCCGCTTATAACCATATTCATATACAATTAGGAATTGTGGAAAATCTGCGGATCTGAACAGTTTTCTTTTCTTGTGAGGAGATCATAGAGTATTGGTGGCTTTTCAAAGTCAGGCAATATGACAAATCCCGTCTGACTTTGTTCATTTTTCAATACATCTCTCTTTTCCATCTTCATACCCTAACCCACATTGAAACTATGCCAGGCAATGATGTCATCTCCTCCAAATGCAAGATTACTGATGGAAGTAATCCTTTGAAGCAGCGAGTCTTCATAGTTTATTTCTTCTTGTTAAGTTCAACTACAGCGCACTGACATCCTACTACACCACTTCAATCCACTATTGCTTATAATTTAGCATGATGTAAAATCACAATTTAAGGAAGAAAAGATTGGCAATTATGGCAGAATCATTTAATGTGAAAATTACCTGCTATGTATTCTGAGCATATTAATTCAATTCATGAAACTACGAGCAGCAAAGCTTTCTCACAATTATAAAAAAATTATTAATATTTACAGGAATAATCCCAACATCCTCTTAAATGGAATAATGACCATATTTCATTTCAAATCAACAGGTGCTTGGACTTAAATATCCTAAACTACATGAGTGAACTTTAATCGTAGGACCCTAACTTTATTTATCTAACATGTAGCTGATACATGTTATAGTTTAAATCTATATGATAAAAATATATTCATGCAGAAATTTGCTATAGATGTAATAAATTATTATTTCTAAAGTATTCTTTTGGAAAAAAAAAAGTTTCTTTTGAAACAGGATTTAAGATATAGTTAGCCGTTTTATTTCAATGTTAAATGGTAATTTCAGTTATGTATCGCACAAATGCAAAACAAATAGCATATTCAACCTGCGTGGCGCAGAGGCGGGGGACGTCCGCTCTACAGTCGCAAAGTAAGGAGTTGATCCTTACGTCGCAGGTTCAAATCCCACTGTGGGAGGTGGAGACCGGTCCTTCGGATGAAACCGTATAAACCGAGGTCCCGTGTCGCAGTAGGTGCTGGCACGAAAAAGATCCTTCCCTGCTCAATGGCCCTGAGAGCCGAGTATAGGACAAAATTTGCATCTCTCCACCGGCAAGTGGTGGCTTCTCCACGTGAGTGAAAAAAATTGTCGAGGGACGTTTAACAATATTCAATCAATCAAAACAGGCACAGGTCATCCAAGGATTTTACACTCCATTTTGGGAATGGATCTTTGATTTGGGAATTTTATGACATATTACATCAGTTTTGGGGATATTATGTTGCTTGATATTTTTTAAGAAAAAGTAAACAGCTATGATGAGTAAAATAGGTTTTATTCTCAACTCATTCAGATTAACAAACCTTGCTACATTTGTATCGGAGCTCTCAAGCACTTGATATTGTCCCCATGTAAACCCATACTGTGTCGATTAATAGCGCCTTATAAAGCACCAAATCCTGGATCCATACGTAATATATGTGATACGAAACCGGCTGAACAACGATGGTTGATAAATGCCTTTAATTATGGATGTTTTGAGTTTTCGGGTAATTTATTCATTGGCAAGAAAGTCTGATTGCTAATCAGCAACTTCTCAAGTTCAGTTGCTTATCTGAATCCCCTTGTCAAAGATTGATAGGGAAATTACTTTCCGGGATTAGAAAGAAAGCAATGATTTTCACGAAATTTACTTAGAATTATTCAATAAAACTATTCAATAAAGATTAAAAACCATCAATAGAGTAATCGGCTTATTTGGTTTCAATTTGATCGTTATGTAAACTGATCCCTTATAATTCTTCTATTCCATTGTATCTTTAACTATCTTCTCTATTATTATGCTGTCATGAACCAGAGGTATCGATAACACAGACTTTTCAAATAAAATTATAGGGGATTAAATTATATATGTAAAACCCCCAGAAACGAACATTAAAGAATTGTCAATTATGTGGCCTAACTGATCATTCCAATTTAATTAGCTTTTACAAAAAAATCAAACAAAGCACGATTTCGTTATTTCTTGCTCATGTTAGCTTGGGAAAAAAAATTTTCTAAGGAAAGGGATTGCATTTTGCGTTAAGAAATAAAGACAAGTTTATAGTACCTGACCTACAAGTGAATTATGCATATACATGTATATAGCCAAATATTTCGCAAGTTTCAGTTGTAACATCTCCTGCTAGAGCTCATGGAAAGAAACGAATACGATAACAGCTGCGAATAATGAATTACTGTGCATCTATTCACCACCATGGTTTGCTTTTCCAGTCATTCAATGACTTGTTCTAAAGCGGCGGAGTTTGGAACTGATCCTTACGTAGCAGATTCGCATCCACTGCTGGACGTAGAGGCCGGTCGTTAGGATGAGCACCTATGAACAGAGCCCTTGTCGCAGAAGGTGCTGGCAAAAACAGATACCTAACTGCTCAATGGCCCTGAGTGCTGATTATACATAGAATTTTGCCAATGGTGGCGTTTCCATCCTTTGATATTAACTTGAAATGTATCAACAGTTTTACGTTCTTATATTTCTAGACAATTTTGAACCGTTCCTATATTGCTAAGTACTGAGCAAGATTAAGAAAATTAATGATTGATTAATTTATTGTACATTGTTTTACGTCCCTCTCGAGAATTTTTCACTCAAATGGAGACCACTTGCCGCTGGAGAGCTGCAAATTTTTTCCTATACTCGTCACTCCGAGCCGTTGAGCAGGGAGGGATCTTTTTCGTGCTAGCACCTATTAAATATTGGACCTCAGTTTATACGGTCTCATCCGAAGGACCGGTCTCCACATTCATCAGTGGGATTCGAAACCGCGACGGAAGGATCAAGTTCTTACTTCGCGACTCTGGAGCAGACGCTCTATAACCACTGTGCCACGCGGGCGACAGAAAATTAATGAACATATAGAGATTTTTTTTTCAGAGAATATCCCATAACTTTTGTAGTGTTAAAAATACTGCCAGTTGATCCCAGGTTGACCAGCAAATGAAAACATCCCTTTGTCGAATGTAAAGGCCATTGACATATTGTTATAGTATCGAATATGTACTTGACAGAAATGGTTGTTTACGTTCAATTTGAATATGTTTAAGATGATAGCTCGAGACGGTGTAGATGATTTGAAAAAAAAGTTTAAGGCTATATATTTAGCGAAACCGTTTTATTTCTTTTTTGTTTGACCATCTTCTCTGGATATGCTCACTTATATGATAAGCCTTCACCACTGGAAATAAAACTGAATAATTTAGAAATATAATCGGTGAATACTAAAGATAACAGGGATGAATTTTCTTTATTTCAGACGATTACTTATAACACAATACTATATATACGGTTGTCTACTCATTTTGAGGATGTTTTTATTTAGACTTGCCACTTATTGTTGCTGTCACATGTGTACTTATACCTTCAGTAATAGTGGGTGTTTCTAAAACGCGGGACCTAATTTGTTCACTTATGATCTTTTAAAGTGCTAGGGCATGTGATGGAGTACTCAACGGCATGGTAAAAATGATTTAAGGATGATTCTAATAAATTTAATTAGATGCCTCGAGATTTCTCTTGTGATTCCACACCCCTTCTACAAAAGGAGAAAAATCTCAGTGAAATCCGCGCATCTAATGATTGGAAAGCTTTACGAATTATATATTTATTGATTGAAATCGCACATTCTACGTTACATAGGGAATGCCCAAAGTACTGAGATACGTTTTTTTAAATTATATAATTCTAAGTAGTTTTGATATCTTCAAGTATTTATTAGGGCCCCGCTCGGCGGGCGCCCTATAGTGATCAGTCTGTCCGCCCATCCGTCCGTCTCGCTGTCCGTCCGAGATCTCTTGTCCGGAGCATATCTTCTCTCTCCTTGGCCCAATCTGGCTCATACTTCACCCACAGAGTGCTGCCTTTGGATAACCGTTGTGCAGTGACATTGAACCATGTTTCTAGGTCAAAGGTCAAGGTCATAGCAGAATCAAAAATTCCTTGTGTGGATCATATCTTCTCTCCCCTTGGCCCAATCTGGCTCACACTTCAACCACAGAATGCCTTTGGGGTAAAGGGTGTGCATTGACCTTTAGCAGAGTTTCAAGGTCAAGTGTCAAGGTCAAAAATAGCCTTTCTGTTTAAATTCTTGTCTGGAGCATATTTTCCTTGGCCTAATCTGGCCCAAACGTCACAGAGTACCTTTGTGTAACTGGTGTGCAGTGACCTTGAACCTTGTTTTTAAGTTAAAGGTTAAGGTCATAGCTAAATTATATGAAAAATCCTTGTTCGGAGTATATATTCTGTATATATTCTCTCCCCTTGGTCCAATTAGGCTCATACTTCACTCACAGAGTGCCTTTGGTCAGTAAATGTGCAGCGACCTTGAATAAAGTTTCAGGGTCAAGGTCAAAAATAGCCTCTCTTATTAAAATCTTTGTTCGCTGCATAATTTCTTTCCCTTAAGTCCACTCAGCCTCAAACAAATTGTTTGGATTTGGAACATTTGTGATTTTCTTCCCATATTATGATAGAGGATATGCAACAATTTTCATAGAGGATACATTTCTAAAAGCTTTTTAATTGTATTATTTTTCAGGGAGTAATACTTTCTGTTCCCTTTAATCTCAAACACCTTCAAAATAACCCTTTTCAGCTACGTTACATATTCATGTTCATTGCTAAGAGCGGGACCCTTTGAGATGGCCACCATTTCAATGATATCTCGTTTAATTTGGACTGCAGATCAATACACCGAGTTAACGGTGCTGATTAAAACTGATTCAACATCATAGCAATATCGTACCAGTCTTGCACATCAGATTTTTGTTGTAGACGCATACACAAGAAAAGAATGGCAAGTCAATTAGGAGAAAAACTTCCAGCAGCAATAGTGATTAGCTTAAGCTTTTTAATGCTTGCACAACTCCAGTCATCAAAAGTTGTGCATCAACAAATGTTCTCCCAGACTAATGCTGTTCCAACAAAATTCTGTCAGAAGATCAGAACACCTGTATTTAACTTGAACCAATGCTTTCAGTTGTGCTTGTACAATTATAACACGGATATGTTCAGCTTAAACATATATACGGATGAGTGTATGTGTTGTGAATTCGGTCTATCCGGGGTAGCGGAGAATGCAACAGAATGGATCTCCTTTTATCAAAGTAAGTACCGGTATGTAAATTTATGTAGTATTATTTTACGCCTATATATCTTAATTTACTTGTTTATTCGGTGTAGTTTATCAGTGTTCTAAGTTCTTTTGACGATGTATATATATCACAGATGTTGGTTTTATCATTTCATTTCCCAGTTTGGAGAGAGGGGGAGCGTGAAAAATCGTAACCGCTCTCTAAAACCATATTTGCACTAGTCTATCGCTAGGCGAGAGGGCTATTAATTTCCTCGGGCATTTTTTTTAAAACTGGCTTTCATGACCGTCTTAATAAGTGTATGATCACTATCCCATACCTAGTGTATTGCTTGATTATATATTGTTAAACGTCCCTCTCGAGAATTTTTCACTCAAATGGAGACGCCATTATTTGCAGGTGGAGAGCTGCAAATTTTGTCCTATACCTAGCACGACAAGGTACAGCGGTTTATACGGTCCGAGGTCATCTGAAGTACTGGTCTCTACGTCCCACAGTTGGATTCGAACCCGCGACGTAAGGATCAACTCTACTTCGCGACTCAGAGCTTGTGCTCGCAGGCTACGTTGCGTAATGTATAATCGCACATATACCCATATGCAGCGAATATTTAAGGAATCACTGTGTAGTTTGTATAGTATGCCAGGGCATCAACGATAGTGGGAAACATGGGATAATTTGCATAACGGGCGAAGCCCTGGCATACTATACTAACTAGACAGTGATTCCTTATATTTCTATTTCATTGTGAAATAAAATTGTAGATTTAGACTTTAAGCAAGAGGCCCAGGGGCCGCATCGCTCACCTGAGCAAATTGGCTGGGAAAAAGCACAAATCAGATCAGAACTGAAAAGTTTACTGAAGGTGGGTGGGGTGAATTTAATACTACTTGAGAATGCCTTCATATTAATACAGCATATTACTTTGCTGTTCTTGATATAAAAGATTTGTTAAGGACATTTTCTTCCTATATGTAACTTCATAAAAATTTGAATTTGATTCCCTTTGTTTCCCTCCCTACCCCAAAGGGCCATGATTTGAATAAATTTAAATCAGGAATTTGAATGAACTTAATTCTACACTACCCATAAATGCTTCCATACAAATACTAGTATCACTGTATCACTAATCATGGCTTTGCTATTCTTAAGAAGAAGATTTTTAAAAATATATTTTAAGGTAAGAAAAGGATCCCCCATTGTGACCCCACTCTATCCCTGGGGGTTATAATTTGAACAAACTAGAATCTACACTACCTGAGATTGATTCCATATAAATATCACTAATCATGGCTTTGAAGTACTTGAGAAGACAGTTTTTAAAGATTTCCCTATCTAGTCCTATGTAAAACTTTGACAACCATTTTGGCTCCAGCCTACCCCCGGGGGTCATGGTTTGAACAAACTTGAATCTACACTACCCGAGGATGCTTCCACATGAGTTTCATCTTTCCTGGCTCAGTGGTTCTTAAGAAGAAGTTTTTTAAAGATTTTTCCTATATACTCGTATGTAAAACTTCAATCAGCCATTGTGGCCCAACATTACCCCCGGGGGTCATGATTTGAACAAACTTGAATCTACACCACCTGAGGATGATCTCACATGAGTTTCATCTTTCCTGGCCCAGTGGTTCTTGAGAAGAAGTTTTTTAAAGATTTTTCCCTAAATATTCCTATGTAAAACTTTGATCAGCCATTGTGGCCCCACCCTACCCCTGGGGGTCATGATTTGAACAAATTTGAATCTACACTACCTGAGAATGCTTCCACATGAGTTTCATTTTTCCTGGCCCGGTGGTTCTTGAGAAGAAGATTTTTAAAAGATGCCATTAATTTTTCAATAATTCATAATTATCTCCCCTTGGAAGAGGGCGTGGCCCTTCATTTGAACAAACTTGAATCCCCTTCACCTAAGGATACTTTGTGGCAAGTTTGGTTGAAATTGGCCCAGTGGTTCTTGAGAAGAAATGAAAATGTGAAAAGTTTACGACAACGACGACTACAACAACTACGACGCCGACGACGACTGACAACGGACAAATTTTGATCAGAAAAGCTCACTTGAGCCTTCGGCTCAGCCCTAACAAAAAAATACTATAGTTAACTATAGTTAACTATAGTTAACTATAGTAAATCAAAGTGTCAAAGTTTTCGCCAAAGTTTTTCAAAGTGTCAAAGTTTTCGCCAAAGTTTTTCAAAGTGTCAAAGTTTTCGCCAAAGTTTTTCAAAGTGTCAAAGTTTTCGCCAAAGTTTTTCAAAGTGTCAAAGTTTTCGTCAAAGTTTTTCAAAGTGTCAAAGTTTTCGCCAAAGTTTTTCAAAGTGTCAAAGTTTTTGCCAAAGTTTTTCAAAGTGTCAAAGTTTTTGACAAAGTTTTTCAAAGTGTCAAAGTTTTCGACAAAGTTTTTCAAAGTGTCAAAGTTTTCGCCAAAGTTTTTCAAAGTGTCAAAGTTTTTCGCCAAAGTTTTTCAAAGGGTCAAAGTTTTCGTCAAAGTTTTTCAAAGTGTCAAAGTTTTCGCCAAAGTTTTTCAAAGTGCCAAAGTTTTCGATAAAGTTTTTTAAATTTTCAAAGTTGGCAATAAAGTTTATTAAAGTGTCAAAGTTGGCGATAAAATTTTTCTATGTGTTAAAGTATCCAAGTTTTCGATAAAGTTTTTTAAATTTTCAAAGTTTTCTATAAAGTTTTTAAAGTGTCAAAGTTTTTTATAAAGTTTTTCGAAGTGTTAAAGTATCCAAGTTTTCGACAAAGATCTTCAAAGTGTTAAATTTTTCGATAAAGTTTTTCAAAGTATCCAAGTTTTCGATTAAGTTTTACAAAGTATCAAAGACTTCAATAATGTTTTTCAAAGAGTCAAAGTTTTTGATAAAGTTTCTCAAAGAATCAAAGTTTTCGATAAAGTATTTTAAAGTGTCAAAGTTTTCAATAAACTTTTTCAAAGTTTTAAAGCATCCAAGTTTTTGATAAAGTTTTTTCAAAGTATCCAAGTTTTCGATAAAGTTTTTTCAAAGTATCCAAGTTTTCGATAAAGTTTTTCGAAGTATCCAAGTTTTTGACAAAGTTTTTCAAAGTATCCAAGTTTTCGATAAAGTTTTTTGAAGTATCAAAGTTTTCGCCAAAGTTTTTCAAAGTGTCAAAGTTTTCGCCAAAGTTTTTCAAAGTGTCAAAGTTTTCGTCAAAGTTTTTCAAAGTGTCAAAGTTTTCGCCAAAGTTTTTCAAAGTGTCAAAGTTTTCGTCAAAGTTTTTCAAAGTGTCAAAGTTTTCGCCAAAGTTTTTCAAAGTGTCAAAGTTTTCGCCAAAGTTTTTCAAAGTGTCAAAGTTTTCGCCAAAGTTTTTCAAAGTGTCAAAGTTTTCGCCAAAGTTTTTCAAAGTGTCAAAGTTTTCGCCAAAGTTTTTCAAAGTGTCAAAGTTTTCGCCAAAGTTTTTCAAAGTGTCAAAGTTTTCACCAAAGTTTTTCAAAGTGTCAAAGTTTTCGTCAAAGTTTTTTAAAGTGTCAAAGTTATCACTATAGTAAATCAAAGTTTTCAAAGTGTCAAAGTTATCACTATAGTTAACTATAGTAAACTATAGTTAACTATAGTAAACTATAGTATTTTTTTGTTAGGGAGGTGAGCTAAAATGTAGACAAAGATTTAAATTACGAGGACTCCAATGCCAGTTTCAATAGTCCTCGCCCACTGAAGTCAAACACCAAGACAGCCACACGAGATTTACATGCATATTTGGCCACCTTAGCGTCAGACACAGAGACAGATGCGCAAGCATACATAGTAGGCCTCCTTAGCTCCTGGCCTATGGACCTGCCTAATTTACATTCCGGTAGAGTTATCAAGAAATCAACTCCGCTAACATTCAAAGAATTATCATAGAGAAAAAAAAATTAGAAATGGACGTATTGAAGAATCACTCCAAAACGATATTGGAGAAAATAAAGTGGCATCGAATATTACTTTCCATATATAGACGGTATTCAACACTCTTTCTAAACAAATTTACTCCTTTGAAAATTAAACACCATGTTACATCGCCTATATACGGAACGCATTCTATCGTTTAACCGGGTCCGAAGGACATCTATCATTTTAGCGACAGAACATTCTATCAATGATTGCATTGACATGATAAAGCATATATGTAATCTATATTATATGTTTTTCAGAGTGCCCTAAAGGATACGTAGCAATGCGGTATCGATATGTTGAAACATGTCTTAAATTCATTGAAACACCCGTACATTATCCCGAGGCCTCGAGTAATTGTCAAACAATAAAGGGTGATTTAGTAAGATTGGACTCCTACGAGAAGTTAAATCTGTTTCGTCAATTTCTGGATGGTGAGTAGCAATAAATAATTACTTTTTAACTATTAAATACTATTTAAATGATCTTTATGCCCCCGTAATTGAAGATTCGGGGGTTGTTGTGTCCGTCTGTTCGACTGTCTGTCTATCCGCAAAAATTTTATCCTTGATCATAACTTTTGATTTAGTAGCGCTAGCTAGGACTTTCATTTTCACATCTGTTTTCCTTCTGACAAGACTTTTCTTTGGGTACCATCAAATTTGAACTTTAGACCTTGGAGTTAAACACACTCTTACACAAAAATTCCAAACTTTTGCTTTGGGCATAATTTTTGAACGGCAAGGGCTAGGGCTTTTATACTTTACATATGTATTCTTTGTAACAAGATCTTGCATTGGAAACCAACATCTTTAATTGACCTTTTGGCCTTGACCCTGGAGATTCACGTACTTGCTATTTAACTTTTAAACGAAAAGGATTAGGGCTTTGGTACGTCAATTATGTAATCCTTGTAAGAAGACTTTTCATAGGATACCAATATCTTTGACCCTGACCTTGGAGTTTGACCCACTTTTTAAAAACAAACATATCCATAACTTTTGATGGGTTAGAGCTAGAGCTTTCGTGCTTCACATATTTATTCCATGTGACAAGACCTTCCATTGGGTATCAAGAACTTCACATACATAATCCTTGTGATAAGACCTTTCTTTAGAAACCACCTACTTTGACCGTGAGTTTGACCTACTATTGAAATCATATCCTTGGCCATAACTTATGCACAGGGCTTTAATATTTTACGATTCTTGTGAGAAGACCTTACTTAGGGTACTAATATATTTAATTTGCATTTAAGAGAAGTTTAATCTTTGCTATGTTGCCATACGGGGGCTTCAGTGTTTCAGAAACATCTTGTTTTACAGCTGTTATTTTCACAGGGTAAAATTGATTTTATATTGAAAAGATATATGTTTTTTCAATGGAATTTTAAGGAAGATATAGCGTATACCCTGAAAAGAATCGTCGAAAGAATATAAAGCTGTTTTGTTTGTTTATGTTTAACGTCTATATGCGTCATATGAAGACGTTATTACTTGCCGTTGAAAGACTGCAAATTTGTACTTAATTTCGGCACTAAGTGCTATTGTGCAGTAAGGATCTTTTTCGTGCCAACAGGGTCCCGGTTAATACGGTCTCCAAGCTGCTGATTCGAAACCGCGACATAAGAATCAGCCCTTTGCACCTCAACTCGAGATCACATTCTACCCATCACTTTACACAGGGAACTTTTAACAAATCTGTGAAAAGGACACGAAACAAGATCTTCCGGAAATTTCCCGTTAACTGGTCACACCAGCTATGAACTGTTCTGGTTGACCAAAAATTCCGTTTAAGTAATAACATTGTATTAATCAGGTCTGTCGAAACTCGACCAAATGATAGATTATGTTAACAAAATCATCATATCCGTGTTATTCCCGAAAGGCTGACTTTGAAAAAAGTTGATGAAGAGTTAGTCATCTTCATTGCGAAGTAGACTGTATTAAGCAATTGAACTTTTTCATGTTTGTTTTTTTCAGTTTTTCGTTGGATGAAATTTTAAATCCTTCCCCGTGCCAAGGACACCCTTAGCACTTGTAACCTAGTTTTCCTGGTTTTCGAAAAGGAGTAGACTGAAGGGGCCGTTAGAGTACATCTTAGGTTTCCTCTTTACAGCAGATTATTTTTTGTTGGGGGTTTGCTGTAACATTAGCTTGACCCTGAAAAGCATAGTTAATCAAAACAAAAAGCTGTTAATACATTAAAAGCTTTGTCGCTGTCATAACTGTGGTAAACTGTATATATTTTAGATCACGCCACGAGAGATGATATATGGATACAGGGTGTAAAGGACAGCTCTAATGTCTTCAAATTTCACGATGGAGTAGTATTTAAAAATATTTGTCCAAGAAAACTCAGCACCCAGGCGTCTGAAATTTTTCTCCGTTACAAAATATCTGCATCCGAATGTTGGGACTACGATTCTTCAGGATATTTCAGCTATGTGTGTGAATATGTTGCCTATCCTTAAACAGCAGCTATATAGCTGTAGATGAAAATTGATTTATTCCTTGCTCTATTTCCTGCATTAAATGTTTAATTCCTTAGGAAATGCTGAAATACAGTACGATTTTTTCAGGATACTTTTTTTTACACCATTTTGTTTGTAATATAGATTTTTTTTTTTTTTTTACATCTTATATGGTTTTGACACGCGATCTGCATCATCCGCTCTGTAAAAGCACCATAAGTTTGTTCCTACATGCATATTGATGTATATTTGTTCCTGCTGTATTCTCCTTCCTCAGGACTAATGAATAAATCCACAACTTTCTTCTCGACAATCATGGAGATGTACACATTTCGGATGATGTTTCGTCGTTTTTATATACATCAGTTGTATTCTTCCTATGTTTATAAATAAATCATCTCGTAGAAGAGATATGTCGGATTTTTGTCAAAAACTGTCTTGTTTAGTGCCCTGTATTATTTAAGACTATTTCTTCAATAGTATAGCATAATTGTTTTGAGAAAAATGAGTTAGATTACGCTTCTAAGCTTACCATATCTTGCATTTTGTATATTCTTTAGTAAACTACGAATGTATAAATAAATAAGAGCCAAAGATTTGATTTTATAAATGCTTGTAACGAACATCATTTTTGTTGCATGTTCCAACCATCTTGTTTTGAAAGATTCCCTTCTTTGTTGTTATTTTGCAACTGTGTAGCGGAAATTTTTCGCCCCGTTTTATTTTTGTCCTTCTCACAGGTGGGCGAATTAAAACGGGATGAATCCACAGAACACAGAATAATTTCTTAAACAGAACTGTGACTGGGCGAATTTAAAACGTGGCGAAATAATTAGCAAATGTACACAGGTGAAAATAACACGGTGCGAAAATAACCCTTTACACAGTATACATTCCAGTCACCTTTTGTTCTGTGGTATTGGATTGGTTGTATGCTTTGAGTTTATCTCTGTGGCGGGGGAAGGGGGGGTCATGGTGCTCTGGAGATAAAACAAGAAACCCACGGGCCTTATCGGTCACCTGAGTATCATGAGACAACTTTCCAACAATTGAATTTGAATCGTGTTTTAAACAGAGGCCATGAAACTCATGATTTTAAAAGAGGCGCCATTGCTTATCATGACTATATACTTACCAAGCTTACTTTGGTTACTTAACGAGGCTGAGTGTAATTCGAGTGAGCATGACTTTGCGCAGCTATTTTGTTTTAAGCAGTCGTAGGTGCAACATAACACCTATCCTAAGTACATGTATTGTAACTTTGATACAAAACTGACATCTAAAACTAACAATCTCAACAATGTTTGAATAAAGGCGCATAATATATCTGAAAACAGCTTCGGAATGATGTAGATGAAAATGTGAATGCAATTAAAGGATTTGAAAGGTGCAAAAGCACAGAAAATATTTCGCAAATCCGCGATGAAAACGGAAAGTTTTTTGCGAAGCCAAGATACAAAGAAAAGATATAACATGTTAAAAACTTCGTCATGGATAATGACACTGCAGCAATATCCTAGGCACGCTAATCTTTTGATCCCAATATCTATAAATGTTCAGACTTTAACCACACAAAAAAGAACTTCATTAATAAACTGTATCAACTCGAGAAAGAAAAGAAGTATGCCTTACTGGGTCCTAAATCTATCAAACATTTGACAAAATGTTTTGCATATTTTGTGAAATCTAATACAGATCCTGAAACTGGAAAAATCTTAGATTCGATCCCATGTCATGTGTTTGGTGATCATTCTGAATGTCATGAATAAAGAAAACCTGAAAGAATACCGTCCAAAGAATCTACTGTACGGTCGATACCTAACTGGTGACGAACTACTTCAAGATTTAAATAATTTATTTGGAACATTCTCAAAAATGTCTTACAAATTTATGAACATTGGAAGCACCCAGAAAAATGAGAGTTTCAACAGGACGGTGGCCTCGAAGAATCCTAAATTTCATTTTTACAGTGGAGCTGAAGGTACATAGCAGAATTTGTAAAAGAAAACCTTATTCGGTATGGAAGGGAATTACCGCCAAAAGTCTGTATCTTGCTTTTATTCTTATTCTGCCTACTTCTTTATGCTTTGTTATTATTGTAATTATATGTCACTTTATTGTTTTCATATTCGTCTTTATTACATTTCACTTTGACTTTTATCCTTCTTCATTTTGCCCTTACTTCTATGTTGCTTTATTCTTGTAAATTCATTTTACTTTCTTTTAAATTGATACAGTTTCTTAAATGATTATCTCTATTATGAACGTATATTCAATCACACAAAGAATGAAGCATATTCAATGAAGACGAATACAAGTTGTCAAAATTTAGTGCCGCATTATAACGCTAGGTGGCAGGGGGGTGTTCGCTACGAGTGTTGGTAAAACTAGGTAAGCAAACCCGGGTCGAGGTTATTCAAGTTTTTTCAATTTTCTGCCTTAATACTCTATTAATCGAACTAAAATTTTCAAATGATGTTTGTTATAAGTTCAGGTACGTACCCGATAATGCCATTCCCTCGAAAGATGGTATGATTTCCCCTGGAAGACTGACTACATAGTGGTGCTTCCTTCGGAAGACTATACAGTGAGACTTCCCTCGGGGAAGTTTCAATATATACATGTAGCTAGTCTTCCGTGGGAAATCTCGCTGTATAAAGCAATTCGTCCCCCTTCATAGCAACCCCTCCCCCGAATAGTTTTTTTTAATCGTAAAACAATGTTTGTATACTAACCTTTTTTAGTTTTGGAAGAAAACTTATCCGTCCTATATGAAAAAATGTTGAAATGATATCATTTTAATAGTGGTTAATAATTAAATCATTTTAACCATTTAGTTTAACAAAGATAATCTTCACGAATACAAATGGGTAATGATTTCCTCCCCCCCCCTTTGGATGCAGCCCCCCACCCACCCCCGAGTGCAGTCGCCTGCGTGGCACTGTGGTTACGGCGTTTGCTCTAGAGTCACGAAACACAGTAGTAAGGAGTCGATCAATACCACTATGGGACGTGGAGTTCGGTCCTTCGGATGAGATCTAGACCGTATTATCCGAGGTCCCGTATCGCAGTAGGTGCTGGGACAAAAAAAGATCCCTCACTGCTCAATGGCTATAAGTGCCGAGTATATAGGACAAATATGCAGCTCTCCACCGGCAAGAGGTGGCTTCTCCATTTGAGTTAAAAATTCTCGAATTTAAAGGGACATTATACAATGTACAATCATTACCACACCCCCAAGTCTCAATAAATATACAACTGTACTGACTTCCGTCTGTTGTACGACCTCCTATGGGGTAAGTTTCACCGGTAGAGGGGAGGGTGGCCACGAAACATTTTCCTAAACGTAACAGACTGTCTACTACTGGATAAGTTCAACGAAAGGCTTGTTGCCCCCATCCCTTACACTTTTTGTTGCAGTGCTAATAGTCAATTTATATAGTAAATATTAAAAGTCATGTACTTAGTGGCATATGAGTAAAATTTGGTATTGAAAAAAGATTGCTGCGTAGGTTTAGGTTTAGCCCCCCCCCCCACTTTCCATGGACACGATGCAGAATGGGTTTAAAATGGGGAAAGTGGTGGTGTTTTGAAAAGAAATTGACACTGAAGTTCGAAACCCCCCCCCCCCCCAACGAAATAGGATTTTCGTGTTTGGACAGTGGACATTTCTTTTTTTTTTTTTTTTGCTTGTCAAGTTTTTTTTTGAAGGACTAAAAAATATTTCTTACACTTTGCCCCCCCCCCCCCAACTTTCACTTTGCTTCCGACGCCAATGAAATCCTATTTCGGGGCGGGGTGGGTTTTGGGTTAGATTCAACTTCTTCTATAGTATCAAATTTAAATTTTCTCCCTACTATACTTCATTAACCTTATTGGACCCTTACCCTTACAAAAGTGGGCCGGCCTTTCAATGAACATATTCAGTAAAGTATATAAAGTTATGTCTGAAAAAAGAGGCCGCTATTACTGTGTGCCCAGAGAAAATAGATATGGAGTTTCCATAATTGGATCGGGTGATCGGATCCGGTCTTCAGAAGTTCGATTGATAAAGTATTAAGGTAGAAAATTGAAAAATCTCGAATAACCCCAGCCCGGGTTTGCTTACCTAGTTTTACTAACACTCGTAGCGAACACCCCAGCCACCTAGCGTTATAATGCGGCACTAAATTTTGACAACTGTATTCGTCTTCATTGAATATGCTTCATTCTTTGTGTGATTGAATTCACGTTCGTAATAGAGATAATCATTTAAGAAACTGTATCAATTTAAAAGAAAGTAAAATGAATTTACAAGAATAAAGCAACACAGAAGTAAGGACAAAATGAAGAAGGATAAAAGTCAAAGTGAAATGTAACAAAGACGAATATTAAAACAATAAAGTGACATATAATAGCAATAATAACAAAGCATAAAGAAGTAGGCAGAATAAGAATAAAAGCAAGATACATAGACTTTTGGCGGTAATTTCCTTCCATAATTCGGAGCATATTTTTCTCACTCCCTTTAGTCCAATGTAGTTCATACTTCACTCACAGTGTGCCACTGGTCAATCGATGTGCAGTGACCCTGAGTAAAATTTCTACGTCAAGGGTCTAAAGTAGCCTCTCTTTTTAAAATCTTCTGTTTGGTGTATAATTTCTGTCCTTTACGTTAACTCATCCTCAAGCTTTAGCAATTGACTAAAAGGTACATTCATGTCCAGTTCCCTTAATCAATTCGATATTGTCGACATCGCAATGTAAACAATGTTGATACGATATCGTGAATATATCGTCTACATTGTTATTGTTTCTACATAACAACATCGTCAACGTCGACATCACAGTGTTAACAATGTTGATACGATATCGTGTTTACATCGTCTACATTGTCATTGTTTCTATATGAAGATAACGTCAACATCGCAATGTAAACAATTTGGATGCGATATCGCGTTTACATCGTCTACACTGTTATTATTTCTACATGACGACATCGTCGACGTCGATATCGCAATGTTGACATTGTTGATATGATATCGCGTTTACATTGTCTACATTGTTATTATTTCTACATGACGACATCGTCGACGTTGGCATCGCAATGTAAACAATGTTGATACGTTATCGCGTTTACATTGTCTACATTGATTTTATATCTACATTGTATATTGACAACGCAATTATTTTTAAAACAATTTTGTATGTAATGTATAGATGAGGAACACTGTTTCCAAGGTTGAAAATCAGTTTTTCAGTTTATTTTCAGAATGTAAGAAACATGCTTCATACTTGATGTACACTTGATGTGGACTCATAAGAGTCAAATATTGCCCTGTTGATGATATGCAAAAAGTAAACAGAATATATTGCCTTATCAATATGAACTCAACTTGATTTTATGCGTTAAATGCGTTGTCAATGATTTTACCAAGATAAAAAGACAAAAAAGGACATTAAATGTTGAGATGATGACAGCTCGATATAGACCAACACAGATACTAAGTATATGAACAAAAATTAATAAGAATGCAATGTTCATACTCAATTACCGACCAACATAGCGATGTCGACGACGTGAACAATGTAAACAAGATTTTAAAAAGGGCAATGTTGACACGATGTCGACTTGATATCGACCAACATTGCGATGTCGACGATGTGAACGATGTAAACAAGATGTTGAAAAAGGCGATGTTGACACGATGTCGACTCGATATCGACCAATATTGCGATGTCGACGATGTGAACAATGGAAACAAGATAAAAAGAAGGCAAAGTTGACACGATGTCGACTCGATATCGACCAACATTGCGATGTCGACGATGTGAACGATGTAAAGAAGATAAAAAAGAAGGGCAATGTTGACACGATGTCGACTCGATATCGACCAACATTGCGATGTCGACAATGTGAACAATGGAAACAAGATAAAAAGAAAGCAAAGTTGACACGCTGTCGACGCGATATTGACCAACATTGCGATGTCGACGATGTGAACGATGTAAACAAGATAAAAAGAAGGGCAATGTTGACACGATGTCGACTCGATATCGACCAACATTGCGATGTCGACGATGTGAACGATGTAAACAAGAAAAATAAGAAGGGCAATGTTGACACTATGTCGACACGATATCGATCAACATTGCAATGTCGACGATGTGAACGATTTAAACAGGATAAAAAGAAGGCAATGTTGACGCGATGTCAACTCAATGTCGACCAACATTGCGATGTCGTCGATGTGAACGATGTAAAGAAGAAAAATAAGAAGGGCAATGTTGACACGATGTCGACTCGATTTCGGCCAACATTGCGATGTCGACGATGTGAACAATGTAAACAACAGAAAGGGGGAGGCAAAGTTAACAATATGCTGATGTTATATTGTTAAACAATGTAATATATAGGGGTGCAACGATACACTAACCTCACGATACGACACGTATCACGATATGCAGTTCACGATACGATACGTATCACGATACACTAGTATTATTTTTGATATATGTACATTAACTATATTTGGAGTAAAAAATCAAGAATATCACATTTTGTTATCATTTATTTGTTTAAACATTACATAGTTTGTTAGTGAACATGTCTTTTTCAGTACAGGGGATGTTAACATCAAATGTTCATGTTTTTTTTTCAAAAATATCAATTTGTCAACTTGATCTGGATTGAGGGATGATCTTTGGGCTGTGACAATATCCCCTGCACTAGAAAAGACACGTTCACTAGGCACTGAGGTGGCCTGGATACAAAGAATATTTCTGGCCAATTTTGACAAGAGAGGAAGCCTTTCCTCGTTCTCTCTCCACCATAAGAGGGGATTAGAGTCGAGGGGAAGGTTTGGCTGATTTCTATAAGTGTTAATTTCTTCTTCAACTCTTGTGTTAAGAGGTCTTGCTGCCTCTATCTTTGTTACGAAGACATCCCCGAACAACTCTTGCATAGCTGACTTTTTCCTGATAGGACTACAGTTTGGACTACCTGTGTAAATTTAGTTGTCAATTAGTACTTGCGGACCAATTCAAAATAAACAATTAATGATAATATTAAGATTAATCAGAAAAACTTACTATCTACAGTCTTAGTCTGAGTCAGAGTCTGAGAAGAATCTTCCTCCATTGCAGCATTTTCCAGGATTGGTAACTGGGGGACTGGAGGGGGACCTAAGGGAGGGGTATCAACTGCCATAGTCATAGGTTCCACCTTCACTACAACCTTAAAGATAATTAAATTGTTGACAATTTTGTACATCTTTTTTTTGTTTCTGACTTGCATGCTCTCATAATGAAATATATAGTTTTCAATGAAATCATCTAACATGTTTAATTTTAATTTTATACCATTTTGTTTGAAAGTTTTTAAGTATTAACTTTTAAATAAGTCACTCACTAGTCACATTTACAGCCAAATTTAAGAAATACAAGATGGAAAAACTGAAAACTATTAAAAGAAACAATAAACAATAAATGGAATAGTAAATTTTAGGTTAATTAATAAATAAAAAATAAACCTGAAGATTGAACTCAAATTCTAAATTAAAAAAATCTTCGTATTAGTTGTCACTTGTCAAGTGTTTCAATCATTTAACATAAAATAAATAAACCATTAAATAAATTAAAAATACACATGATTGTACATTCACCTGATTTTCTGCTATTAGAATTTGTTGAACAATGTTCTGGTAAACATCTTGTTTGGCTGCATCATCGTGATATGGGAGTGACCTGAACCTTGGGTCTAAAGCGCAGCTGATCTCCAGGACCCTGGTTACAGATGGATTAGTGTACCTGGAGCTAAGATCCTTTTTTATAGCATCTTTCACCTATAAAATATTACACTTTTAATTAGTAATTACAGTTCATTATAAAAATAAGTTTAGGGTTTTTTGAAAACTTTTTTTTTAATTAAAAAAAAAATGGCCATGCAGTGTATGATTCATTTGAATATTTTCTTTTCACTATTTAATTAACAAATCTAATTTATTTGAAATGGCTTTAGCTTTTTCTTTTTTTAGAAAAAAATACCTGAGAAGCTATCTGTGAACTTGCAGTATTCTGGGTCATTTCTTTAAGCAACATTTCCTTCTTTGGGTGTATCAATGATATTATGGGGTAATGTTCACTGCACAATATGGTAGTAATTTTTTTCAATGGTCCCAGTATTTGTACCAGTTCCTCAGCTTGAGGAACTTCATTTTCAGTCAGTGTTACAACATCTCTGATATTTTTTTTTATGTCTTTGTGATGAAATGTAGCATACACTGCTGGTTGTTGTTCTAAATGTAATGGTCACATAACTTTGTGTAGCTCTTGAAGTCCACCCATCAGTTGTTAGGGATACCATACTTGCCGATTTCAGATCCTTCAAAACAGTGTCTTGAGTTTCTTTATAAAGTTCTGGGATAATATTTTCAGTGAAATAGGTTCTCGATGGTAGCTGATATTTAGGTTCTAATACCTGTACCATATTCTTAAAAACAGGATTTTCGACTATGGAATAGGGCCTCATATCAGTGGCAATAAATTTCCCCACAGCCTGTGAGATGCTTACACTTCTTGGTGAATTGAATGGGAGCTTTGCTTTAAACGATTCTTGCAGGCGCATCTGTGAATGGGGCAATGACAATGCCTTATTTCTAGTCATGGAAATCTCGACGTTCGGATGGTGCCTTTTCATATGTGTTGCCATGTTCGATGTATTCCCAGTTTTGTAAGAAACATCCGTAAAACAATGTTTACAGGTGGTGACGTTTGGCTTTGTACCATCGTTTTGTCGGAACCCGAAATGCTTCCAAATTTGGGATCTGTGTGATGCTGGAGGTGAAGTTAAAACCACGTTGTTTTCGCCGGAAGCCATTTTGAATATTATAAATACGGACCCAAATCGGACGGTTCGGATAATTCCGAACCGAATGAACCGAACCGCGGTACAAGTAAAACGTATCGTGAATCGAACCGTGGCAAAATATACCGCGATATACCGTCTTTCGGTTTATCGTTGCACTCTTAGTAATATATATAGAGAGATAAACAAAGGAATTATTGTCCTGTTGAATATGTTATGATATTAGGAGGACTGGTATTTTTACAGCGATATCGACAATATCGAAAAAACATCGTGCACTGGACATACCTCAAAAGGAACGGCTCATTTGTCATTTTCCTTTCATATTTTGATAGATAGATTGATATATTGTTTATTGTTTATTCGAGAAATTTTCATTCACATTCACCGTATGCCAGTGAAGGGCTTCAAATTTAGATCTATGCTCGGCACATTTGATCTTTAGCAGTGAGGGTTCCTTATCGTGCCAACGCCTACCGTGACACGGGAACTACGTTTTTAAGGCCATATCCGAAAGACCCGTGACTTTCCAATATGCAATATTAAATTGAGTGCTTTTGTTCACAATTTAAGCGTCTGCCCTTTTGGACCTTGCCGTATAAAACTACAAGACTTCGATACCTAAGCTAGAACATAAAGTGATAGATAACGTTTTGTTACGTCCCATTTCACTTCTTATTAAGAGAGCAGGGATAGAAACTCCCTTAAATTACAACTCGAAGAATATTGCGAGTACCAAAAACAGATGAACTCGCAATTTTAAAAGACAACTTGCAAGTTTTACAATGAAAGCTCTTTACAAATATAAATGCATGCCATCATCTATTGAACTGAACTATGATTGTTATTGCCTATCGGTGATTTGCAAGGTTTATTTGGAAACGATTAGGAAGGCACAATAGGAGGATCCTTCCAGCATGTGTTGTTGATACTATCAGAAAACAGTTTCCTCGCCAGCAGTATTGTGGATTTTGATACCCCGGTGAAGAAAAATAGTTGATGTAATGAAAATAAAATTGTGTCACTGAATTCAGATGAACATGTTTTCAAGCAGGATACAATGTATCTTTTAAAAGAAGAGAAAAAAAGGCATATTATACTCGACATATATACTTTATTAGCTTAGTTTACTTTGATGAAAACACATGAGGAGTGTTTGACCTAATCTGGACAGATTCAGAATGAAGATTTTTTTGAAACATCTTTAGTATCAATTATCATTGAAACCAGTGACGTTTCTGCATTGTCACATGTTTTGGTGACTTAGGTGAGCTCTGTGATAGTGGTTCAGGCAGTCTCCTATGCAAGTTAATAGCCTCCCTTGCTTTTGTATAGCTGTCATATTCATTTGAAAATTACAGATGTAAATAGTAACTAAAGAAAGACTAAAACCGGATTTAAACTGAATTGTTTTCTGGAAAAAAAATTACGATGAAAAAATCAACTCGCAAATTTCTGCGAGTTGCAAAATCTTTAACTAGCAATTGGGATATTTTAACTCGCGTTTTGCGAGTTGTATATAGTGAATTTCGAAACATGAGAGAGGTCAGCATTTACAAGCAAAAGGCCAAAAATTGAGACCTTTACTCGAAACTCAGAGCCATTGAGCAGTGTAAGAATCTTTTTCGAGCCAACGCCTTTTGTGACGCGGGGCGTTGATTTTTATGTTCACAGGGGTCCGCAAAATTAACTTCAAAATGCAAAACGCTTGGCAAAAGAGCAGTTGGTACCTATATTATAGTCGCGCGGGGGAGGGGGGGGGGGGGTCGGTCTAATCCACGACCTTTTGACTTTTGCACTAATACTTAGAGCAACGATAGTGGCGATTTGTCTGTATATAGTGTAGAGGCGCCCAAAAATAAAAATTTAAAGGAAATCTAGAAATATGATATCATCTCTGTTCAGCTTTTCAATATATCTATTACGGCGGAGCAAATAAAGTAACATTGAACACCTTAATGACCTTTTCACCATATATTTTATCTAATCGTTACGGCACTGCGAATGAATACACGTGATTGAAATTTCTATCAATATAGGGGATTTCTTTTTTTAATCAGACAAACACAACTATCGGAAAGAATGGGTAGGGTAGTGCAGGTGGTTATACTTATCAGCTTGATTTTTCTGTTCCTTGCACAACTTTCGCCATCAAAAATAGTGAACCAGCAACTGTTTTGCAGGATTGATGCTGTTCCAACCAATTCGTGCCAGAGCATAAGAGGACAAACTTTAAATTTGACCTATTGTTTCCTTCTGTGTTTGCAAAGATTTAAGACGGATATGTTTAGCTTAAATATAGTAACGAATGAATGTACGTGTTGTGATTTTGCACTATCTGGGACGATGCAGAGTGCAACAAAATGGATTTCATTTTATCAGAGTACGTAAACAATACTGCTTAAAAGGTTTGATTTTTAAGGTAGTAAAAAAGTATGCATTTTTATGTAACAAAACCCACATTGAGACTCTTTTTTTACATGTAACAAGTGTTCCTTATAATTACGATTATTTTACATTTTATTTTATTGTTGGAAAGGAAAAGTTTTTTTTCCAATTCTGTAAGAATATTGCAAAAAAAAAAAGGAAAAAAAATCGCGATTATATGCTTATATTTAAAAAAAAAATAAATGAGTCACTCAGGTCACCTAATGCTATCTTTTTTCGCCTGTCGTCCTTTGTATACGTGTAAACTTTTCAACGTTAAACTTTTCGTTTTGAACCTCCTAACCAATTTCAACAAAATTTGGCAAATAGCATCTACTGTTACAGGTGAACAAAGATTGTGATTGTAATGGTCCATTCCCCCTGGGGCCTGACGGGTTGGGCCAAACCCGCCAAAAGTAGTGTTATCTTTTAAAAATCTTCTACTTAATTCCTGGATTTCAGTTGGCATATATAAACTTAACTAAAGAAATTATAGACATTCATATTAAATAACATTGCTAATCCTCGGGTTTAATGGTATTCTATCTTCCACTGGGCAAGAAAAACCAAAACTTGTCTAAAAGCATCTTATATAAGAGTAGATTTTAAAATTTTAGTTCAACCTCCGCGTGTACATTAGGGAATCAATTTAATTGAAAGATAAAGGGAAATCTTTTTCTATAGAACGGAAAGATAAGCTGAAACTATATGGAAGGCTTTAGTGTACGATTGTAGATTGTAAATTATTCAAATCATAACCCTTTGGGTAGGGTGGGGCGACAGTGAATATAACAAGGAGAAAATCTGGTAAAAAAAAAAAGATAGACGGGTCAAAATTACTCAGGTGAGCATTACGACCCATGTCCTTTTCACGACTCACTTTGAACTCACTTTGAACACTTTATATCTGAGTTGATCACTATTATTCGGTATCTTAATTTAATTCACATCAATTTATTTCTTATTTATCTAGAATGCCCAAATGGATACCTCGACATGAAGTATAAATCCGTTCGTTCTTGTTTAAAATACGTACCAACGCCGTCAAGTTATTACAAGGCGTCTTTGGATTGTCAGAAAGCAAATGGAGATCTGATACGACTGGATTCATATGATAAATTTTACATTTTCCATCAATATCTGAACAGTAAGTACATGTAGTAAATAATGGAGATTGTAAAATGGATTTTAAACTGAAACAACGATTATTAAACAGCACAGAATGAAAAGCCAGGTTTCCCAAATTTGGAAACCCGATGGAAACATATGGGAATCGTGACATCAGTAGTTTCCATATAGTTTCCATTTTATGGAAACCACATAGTGGTTTCCACATAGATTCCCGACATGGAAACAATCAACCTGTGGTTTCCCGTAAGTTTCCCAAGATAGGAAACCATGGAAACATACCCCGGTGGTTTCCACATAGATTCCCGACATGGAAACAATCAACCTGTGGTTTCCCGTAAGTTTCCCAAGATAGGAAACCATGTAAACATGCCTTAGTGGTTTCCATACAGATTCCCGACATGGAAGCCACCAATGTGTAGTTTTCCCCATGTTTCCCAGGCATGGAAACTTTGAAAGTATATCTCAATACTAACCAACCTACCTTTTATTTTACAAAAAGTTAAATATTTAATTATGTTACCATATTTTTACCAATTATAGAAATATTTCAAAAGTGTTTACATGCTGTATCAAAATAATTAACTTCAAACAGTTAAAATAACTAGATGTGTATTTCTGTGTGATTAATTTAATATTTCAGCACCGTGAACGCAATTCAATTTTAATTTAATTTTATTTAACTGAATTTTATTTAATTTAATTTAATTTTGAATTTGATTTATCACATAAGTTTTGGTAAACTCGTATAGAATGCGTGAAGTGGAATAGGAAAAAGTAAGTGCATGCAGTTATGTAGAAATCAATCATTCCGATCCCACTTTCTTGAAGCTGTCTATGATGAATGTTCCTTTGAAAAAAATGGAAGAGCTAAGGAAGGGTACATTTAATGAAATTATTTACAGAAAAGGTTTACTAAAAAGATCGATTAAAAAGTAAATAAAGAAATATGTCAAGTTACGATTACTGATTAAGGACAGGTGAGACGTTCCTCAATAAAATAATTAATTTTTTTCCAATATTTTGCAATTGACATTGAAGAATTATTTTTACATAATTACATGTATTCACAAGACATCAAGGTACCTTACCAGGCATTTGTGTTAGATACCAGAGGTTGGCATTTCTTATATACCGGGGTAATTGGTCAGGAAAAAAATACTTCAATTGGTTTGTCAAAATTACATTTTTAGTGTTTCAAGTTTTTAAATACAAGTTTAGAAATTGATAAAGATTTTGTTTTAATATGAATTAATATATTAATATAAACTGGTCAGATAAGAATCATTCATCGAATTGGCTTGGGGCTGAGTATTATCATACTAGTATTTTACTATTAATAGTGAATATTGTCTTTTTTAATTTATTAAATCATTGTTTTTATTATTGGGGTGGGTGGGTTGCTTTTTATTTTTTTTCTTGAGAAGCCCCTCCCCCCCCCCCCCCCCAAAAAAAAAACGCTTTTGAAAAAGTCACTATGATCGGCCTGTGTAATTAGGGACACCTGTCCTCACGTGCCGCGAAGACACCTGTCACTGTGTATTTTTTGTATATTCTATGTGAATTGAGACGGTTTTGTACCAAAAGGGAACAATGGGCTGTTGTCGAGCATGTACACACACAGTCTCCGACTGAAAATTCTCTTAAATTAAGATGATGATTCGAATTTCTTTTATCATTTAAAAAATTGTATATTCCATAAATAAAGTTATACAAGAGAACATATTTATAAAATAACCTACATTTAAGAAGTTCAATGAAAGAACAAACTATTTAGAATTTTTATTTCAATTTTCATTACTGATTTAAAATAAAACTCTCCTCTTTAGAAATTAAATAATTTTCTATAGGTATTGAATAGATCTTAATTCTCGTCGTGTATAATTATATTAAATCCGAATGACGTTAATAGATCAATGTGAAATGTGTTCCAGCTAGAGATATAACTCTCCTAAGAAAAAGGTTTTCAACATTCTGATTCATTTAACAATTTTACGTGTTAAAATGATGTGGGAAATTTTTTTAGCTAAAGGCCAAGGAGTTTAAACATGTTAAAGTACAAAGTACATGTAGCAATTAGAGAAAAGTCTAGCAGGTCCACCAGTAATATTGATAGCTGGCTCAAAATCTAATTAAACCCCGAAAAGGAGGGAGTTCGATTAGTAATTTAATCCCCCCCCCCCCCCAAAAAAAAACACAACAATTTATTAGCAATGAATTAAACACCGAACTTTTCAATCATCACTATTGAAATAAAAAACTGTTCTTGATAATCATATTATAATTGTAGCTTATTTTCATGCCTTTAAGGATTCCTGTGGAAAGTTCACAATAAAAAAAATGTGCTTTTAAAAATTTTACATCTTTTGGTGTGACATTATAAATTCATAATCATACATGTAACAGTTAAAAGAAGCGGGGAGAGGTGTGTGTGTGGGGGGGGGGGTACTTTCAGCAAGGACGGCCACTACCAACAACCAAGCCCCGAAACCCATATCCCGAAGGCAAATAAGTTGAGGTGTCAAACAAGAAACAATTTTTTTTCTGCTCTTGCCTCATGTATTTAACCGCTTTTTTTCTAAATGTACTAGGCCTACACATCATATCGGCAGAAATATTTAGGAGCCCCTCTTTTTATTCCATGAAAAGGGGAAAACTTAACTAAATTCTAATATAAGATCTCATAATCACACTTAATCATAGTGAATGTAAACAGATTATATTTCCCATCCTGCATCGCTCTGTAGGCGCTTTATTTCATTGGTCAATTTCCCGAGGCGCCATTTTTGGAGGATCGAGAAGGACGAAGAAGAAGGTGTAAGCAGCTGGTAAACGTGAAAAGTTAAGATGGTTTCACCACCCAGTGTCTTTAAGACTGTGATAAATGCAATGGCCAACGATGAAGGATTAGTGTACGTATATTTTTGTTAACTTTTTACGGTAAATAGTTGTAATATTTGGCAACAACAAATCTTCACTATCGGAGGCAACTTTTGTCCTCACGCCATTTTGAAAAGTTGGATACCTAAGTTTTAAATTGTTAAGTGTATATATTGCAGAAAGAAAGAGAGAGAGAGAGAGAGAGAGAGAGAGAGAGAAATTTGAGACGTTGATATAGCATAACTTATATTATGAAGGCACCGTGCATGTACATGCTGTATGTTGTAAATTTTCAACGTTTCGCCTTTTATCATGTTTATTAAAATGTATGCTCCATGTGTATGTTCTCTCTCTATTATATAAATGAATACTTTTCGGAATTTAAAAAAAAAATATTTTAAACCCCGCTCAAATTATCCGGATGATAATAGTTACACCGAACATGGTTTCGTAATTAAATTCAGACTGTAGAACATCCGGTTTGAATACCACATGTGTTTTCTGACTTTTGGGAGCCAACTCTTGTTTTTTTTTGGAACTTACGACTTATGGCAAGGTATAAATTAAATATTTTTGGTTCAAAACTTTGATAAAAGCATCGATATTTTTACAAAAAGTGTCTTCAATCTCAGCTTATCCGATTATTCATGAAGGATATCCTCATCAGAACAGATTGTAGCGAATAGCATAACCCTTAATCATATGCATGACGATGATATGGAGGGAAAATATACATAAAAAAGTGAATGTAGGTGAAAGCCTGTCCTCTTTTCTGAAGAGATTATTGAAATAGTTTACTGCTCAAAAGATTTTTTTTTTGTAATGTCTAACCTGTTGAGATGAAGATGTAAAAAAAGAAAATCCTAATAGTGAATTAATATTGATAGTATGTCATGAAATGCAAATGAATCATCAGCTTGAATTATCAGTTTTTTCACAATTATTGACCTGAGTAGGTCAATGTATACTATAGCGAATAATACATACTCCTTTCCATATCGCATCCTAGCCCGAGACACCAATTTCAGCCAGAGGGACAGAGACCCTAGGGCTGATATTGGTCGAAGGTCTGATACAGGATGTGATGTGGAAAAGGGTTTGTTTCATTATGTTTATTACAAACTTGGTAATAAATTACAGAACACTTCAAGTTGAGAAGATCAAGAAAATAAGTAAATAATCATGCACAATAAAACTACTTACATACATGTACAAGGTATTGTATTGCTGAACAGATTTAGCTGTCATTAGGTCAAAATTGCAAATAATAACATGCTTCTTATATCTGTATATACAGGTAACTCTTGATGGCTTGAACTTCGATTTCTCGGAAGTTCTTGATCGCTTGAATTGAGTCTCTTGTCCCGATTTTTTCCACTATATAACTAAGCAGATTTGCTCTTGATTTCTCGAACTCCTGATCTTTCGAAACCCTTGATCCCTCGAAGTCAAAATGCAGTCCCACTGTGCTGTGAATTTTACCCTTGATACCTGTGGCTGTGTGTATACCAAGTTATAATGGTCAAACTTTTGCCATAACTGTATATCTGTGTGTCTGTCTGAGTGTCTGTTGTCAACTTAAACCTTCACCATAACTTTAGAACTATACGAGATAGTGGCTTTCAAATGGCAACAAGGACAATGATTATGTGTCAGTGATCTTGACTGTGACCTGTATGCTAAAAAAATTGCTTTTTCGAACTTTGTTGCTGTGTTTCACAAGCGCATCTTGTTTTGTTGGTCTCTGACCAGTAGAGCTTATGCGATAGTAAAGCGTCCGGCGTCCGTCCGTCTGTCTGCAAACACTACTCCTCCTTAAATTTTAGTCTGATTTCAATATAACTTGGCACACAAGTAGACTATACTAAGATACATAATTCTGTGCATCAGTTTTTGATAAGTACAAACCAGTAGAGCTACAATCTCGACAGAGACTTCTGGTTATTTTTTCTTCCATCCCGGTTGTTGCTAATGCTATTACATAATTAGTTTAAATTAGAATGCAATAGTACCTGGACATAATTTATCATTTCAGAGAGAAGAAAACTGTGTGACTTTAAAAGAAAACCAGTGAGATAAAATCATAGAAAATGTATGATGATTCAGGATGTGGTCATTTGGTAAGTGGTAATTCATTCATGATTCGTATGTATATGACAATTGCCTGAAAAAAAAGATTCTAAATTTTATTTAAATACTGAACTGTGGTATATCAGCTGTGAGCTACAAGAAGTTTTATGTAAAAGCTAGGGCTGAAACAATTTGCCCCCTCCATGTTATGTGTGTATTGCTATGATTGACATACAATCAGTTCTCTAATACATACACTTCAATAAAACTTTGTCGTCTCGAACCTGAATTGAACAGGAAAAAACTCTGAGATCTTTCCAAAAATTTGAATGAAAAAAAGGAAATGCTTATTAACTGATTTGTTGCTGGTCAGTATTTTGATTACTTAAAGGAAGCTCTAAAAACTGCACACTAAAGAGTTCTACTTTAACATCAGTTAGTTTTAAGAAGTTAGAGTGATCTGCCCATAGATTAAGATTATGAAAAATGTTATTTTACAGTCAGTTAGATTATTTTTAATAGATTAAATTATTTTAAGAATTATTTAAAATCAAAAAAATAGGAAATTAATTATTTTCGTAAATTTTTCCAATGTAAGTAAACAGCAATGATTTCTGCTTACAGATAGTCCATTGTCTTTGAAAATTTCTTGGGGAAATGAGGCACATACCATATGTTCTAAATGAATAAAAAAGGCTCATTATGCACATATTTATATGAAATATGATAGATTTTTTTCTCTCCAAGGAATAATTTCTGCAAGTCACTAAGTTTTTAGAGTTTCCTTTATTTTAAAGATATTCAATGAAATTATTTGAAGTATTAAATTTTGGTAAATTTTATGATACTAAAAGGTTATATGGATGAAAAAAAACAGCATGCGTGTATGACAATAGGGCTTAAATTTTTAATGTCTCTTAATTTTTGAGTGACATTAAAACAGGAATTGTCATCACCAATAGACGAATTTCACATTCCTAAGAGTTTTCTCCAATTGTTGGCGTATCGCTCATTTTTCCCACTTTGTCCTTTGTAAGTTACTTGTTAATATTTTCAATCTTCAAAAATATTGGACAATTACAATCTGTATCTGTATTGGCAGAGTATGGGGGCAACATGAAAATCATATTGAATATGTTCATACTGATTTATTTCTAAGATATTGTCCCTCAAAGTTGATACGGTTAAAGACGGAAAACAGCGTCTTAAGCCGGTTGACCCCATATCGACCCTGCAAAGGGGAATAACTTTTGTAAATGTGAAAATCCTTTATGGTATATCATATAGATCTAAAACTGACTGAATTTTGATCAGCCAATTTATGAACATGATGAATGGATGTAAATAATGTTGGACAATATATGTAAAAAAAAAATTAAATTACTTGTTTATATATACATTTGTGGTATCTCTCCCATTGAAGTTTATAAACTTGTTATTTATTTCTTAAATAAACTGAGCGTACATGCAATACCGGTATAAAATTACTCATAAGATGCATGTATACTTAAACCATGATAAAATCATATGTGTCCAATGCAGCATATGATAAGTCATTAATATACAAGTACATGTGTATCTATACTGTAATACATATATATTGCATTATTTTTAGGTCCTGTTCTGTGGATGCCCAAAGACAGTGTCTACCCATCACTCCATCTGATATCACTTGTTCTGAGCATATTTCTCTCTCAAACTTAAACTACAGAGAGCCTGTGGATAGTGGATGAAGAGTGACCTTGGACCAATTTTCTAGGTCAAAGGTCAGTATCAGGATCTACTGTATATCTTTATTTAAAATCGTAGTCCAGAGTATATTTCTCCCCTGCCTGGTGTAATCTAGCTTTTGTGCAATGGGGTGGATTCCGTGGAGGGTCTGCAATGATCTTCAACCAATTTCTAGGTCGAATATCAAAATAAAAAAAAATCTCTCCCAAATATTTTTGTTATTATAAAGAGTATGTTTTCTCTCAAACTAATCAAACTTAAAGCAGGGTTCTTAGTATGAAATACATGTAGTAATATATTCTCAATGACATAATAAGGCTGAAAACATTATTTATAGTAGGCCTAAAATAAAATATTGTTTGTTTGCAGTTGCCGACCGACCCACTGAAAATGCACCCGACCCAAACTTTTTTTTAGCCATTTTGTAATATTTTTTTCTTTCCAATTTTTCAGGATATTAAAACTGTTTCATTTTCAATTTTTTTCGTTATCAATCATACCAAGAGTGCAGCTTATTCATGTAAAGTAGGCCTATGAAAAACTTTATTTTATGTTATCTAACAAAGATCTGGAAATATTTTTTTTTCAAAAAAAAAAAAAATTGCCTACCTACCTACTCAGACTAAAAATTATAGGTCGGCAACTGCAAACAAAGAATTTTTTAAGCTTGGCCTTATGTTATTTTTTTTTCACTTATCATAAAGCATTAAATATTGAAGAGATACATTAAAAGCTGAAATCATATGTATCATGGTCATGGAAAGTAATTATTGATATTGGTATATTAAAGGACATTGACTGATCTTTCAGATTTCTAAGATATATTCAAGTATTATAATTCTGACATCATATAATAATTTTGTATGAATATTGCAGATCAAAGGTGATGTGAAGAAAACCAGGAAACTGATGTTGAAAGAAGTACTTAATGACCCTTATGAATGGACTTAAATGTGAAAGACTGTTCCATTGTTTATCTAAGATATATGGATTTATTTAATATTTTTATATCATTGAAAAATTCAGTTACAGTTTTTGTACATCAAATGAATTATTAAACATATAAAATGGTAATGCTTTTTTCTTTTACATGTAATAAATTTTTTTGATAGATTTTTAAAAGAATACACATTATTTCACATTGCTTCCTTTAGAAAAGTTAGGGAATCGTGAAGTTTCCCAGTAATTTCCACCAGGAATGGGACTCCAGATAATTCCACCAAGTTTCCGCCACACAGAAAGTGTTGCACAAGTTCCATATAGTTTCCTGAGTCAAGGAAACTGTAGGAATCATAAGGTTTCACGAGCTTCCATGTAGTTTCTCATAAGAGAAAACCTTAAGATTCCATCAAGTTTCCATTCCACGGAAACCACTACGCTCATATTCCATATGGTTTCCTGAGTCGAGGAAACTTTAGGAATCGTGAGGTTTCCCGAGCTTCCATGTAGTTTCCCGTATAAGGAAACCTAAAGATTCCATCAAGTTTCCATTCCACGGAAACCACTACGCTCCGATTCCATATGGTTTCCTGAGTCATGGAAACTTTAGGAATCGTGAGGTTTCCCGAGCTTCCATGTAGTTTCCCGTAAAAGGAAACCTAAAGATTCCACCAAGTTTCCATTCCACGGAAACCCCCTACGCTCCGATTCCATCAAGTTTCCTGATTCTGGAAACCAGTGGAATCTTCAGGTTTCCCATTACAGGAAACTACATGGATGTTCGGGAAACTTCAGGTTTACAGAGGTTTCCGTGGTTCGGGATACCTTATGGAATCGGAGCGTAGGGGGTTTCCGTGTCACGGAAACTTGGCGGAATAACCTAGCATCCGCTACGGAAACCACTGGGAAACATGATGTAAACTTGAGGTTTCCATGTGGTTTCCATAAAGTTTCCCATGATGGGAAACCACTTTTTTCACCCAGTGCAGGCTGATTATTTTTAATCACATTAAAATTCTTAACATAAACATTCTTAACATGCACTGCATCTCTGTTAATTTGATAAAGCATTTTAAAGGAAAGATATGACATATCAGGATTGTAATTTGATAAGAGCACGTTTTTGTTTCAGATTACCCTACAGCAAACGATATTTGGATACAAGGTGTGAAAGACAGCAACAATGTACTCAGATTTCATGATGGAACAAAAGTTGGAGATCACTGCCCTCTTGACCTAGATGGTGTCTCGGAAAAATATCTACGATACAAAGTTTCTGCCTCAGAATGTCTGGACTTTTTTGCTAACGGAAGTTTCAGCTACATGTGCGAATATGACTTTTTGCCATGAACAGGCACCCTAGAGGGCTGTTTTGTTACCTTTAAATTTTTAGACGGTCTCAAGTTTAAATGATCGCATTTAATCATGTTTGTTTCTCTATCTGTTTAATTAATTTTTTTTTTAATTTTGGACCAAATACAACCAAACGCGCCACAAATTAAAGTATCAAGTTTGTTTTAATGAAGGGCACATCTTCTTCAAAAGAGATAACGTTTTAATGGAAAAACATTTCTCAAAAAACTATTGGCCACAAAGTATGAAACTCATGGAATATTTTTAGACTTTATGAATTCAAATAATAACCTCAGGGGGTAGAAGGGTGTCCAAAATGGCTATCAAAATGAAAATCAAATTCGGACACCATTCTACCCCTGCAATTTTTTTTCAAATATTCCTCTACCTTTTTGAGGTTTTGAACAGACAGATAATTACATGCTTACATGTATGATTTAATGTTGTTTTACCTATCAAGCGATAATTTTTCTATCATAAAGAGAAATCACCGCAAACACGTTCATACAGTACCAGTGAAGGGCTTCATTAAAATATGCCCATTGAGCAGTGAGGGTTCTTTATCGAACCAACGCCTGCCGTGACACGGGACCTAGACGTGACCCGATGGTGAACAAGAGGCGATTCTTCTTAAATTATGAAGTTCAAAATTTCGTTTGTAAGTAAATATCTAAAAAAAAACAAGTTTTTGCAGCATGAATGTAAGTCAGTTAATTTTTAGTATTGTTTGAGAAATCTGAGCTAAATTGATTTATCTGATTCATGATTGCTTTGAGGAGAGATAAAGCAGAAAATTTAATATCAATTTTTAAGAGGGATTAGTTTTTATTGTGATCAAAGAAATATAAAATAAGACGATTATCCAAATAAGAAGTGTAAACGATATGAATTTCCATAATTTGAAAGCATCGCACTTTAATCACAGGAAGGTGGGAATACATTTTTTTCCTGTAAACCGTCAAGATATTATTAAGTCATTCCTTTATTTTTGAAGGAGCCCTGACAAAATTCTCCTTAGGCGTAAAATTCTTACAATACTGGATTATAAAGCAACCATAATTCAATTAGCTCAAAGTACCGTACGAGGTATAAAACATTAAAAGTTCCCTTGTTGATTAGAATAAAAGATTCTGAAATATTCGGTGTTAACGAAAAAAAGGGTTGGAATGAAAATTTGCATATGGGTTAAGTAACATGAAAGAATGATTGGTTGATTGTATATTGTTTAACGTCCCTTTCGAGAATTTTTCACTCATATGGAGACGTCACCGTATGCCGGTCAAGGGCTTCAAATTTTGACCTGTCATAGGAGAAACCAAATTCGAGAGGTGTGCTTATCGACGTTTATTCTATTTTTCATGTTTCTTGTTCGGGATGCGAATGCCTCTGAAGGAAATGCAATTCATTTGTGTTGCAGAAGGTATTGGTTCGAACTGCTCAGTGACCCCCCAAATCCGAGTATATAGGTAAATATATCGATTTTATTCACTTGAAAATTCTCGAGAGGGACGTTTAACAAAAAATAAAACTCACGAATATACAGTATATTTATTATCTGAATTGTGCATTTAAATTTACCAAACATTTATCACGGGCAACAGATAAATTAACCCTCTATGAAGGCTTTAATTAGCATTTTCTCCTTTACAACACCGATTTTATTATTAAGTTGAAATGCATTCATTTTCAGCAAAGGGGTCAACTTGTTACCTTAATCCTCAATAAAGGCTTTTACAATCATTTTCTCCTTTTCAACACCGATATTTTTTGTTTTGGTTATTTTTTATGTCGACATGAATTTATTTTCAACAAAAGAAAATTTATATTTTCAAAATGAGCATACTACACAGGACAAATTGTCATTCTTTTTGTATGGGAGACAAGGGATTCTTCCACACTCTACAGCAACAGGAAACAAGTACGGACCCTTGTCCCTACTGTCTTCAATTCCACCATCATAGAAAGCTGTCTTTTCAATACAAATATGGCGCGTACCACCCTCTCCTTTCTTTACACCAGCAGTGACCAAGACTCCCACATATTCCAACCTCCACTCTGCCGGACAGGTCACTTTGGCCGGGATCATCAGGACGGTAGACACAAGCTGTACCTGACAAACTGAACAGCTTAAGTGGTAGGTGAATCCAGAAACGACGTTTTTTTGTTCATTTAACACCTTTTTTACAGACGATGAGGAATCATATTCTGGAACTTGAGGGAGACAAAGGAAGTCGCCCACAGCTCCTCTGTCTAACTCTGTGCCGCTGGAACTCATAAAACCTATGGAAGAGAAACGTTTCCCAACGCTGTACAACTTAATTGTAAGATATAGTTCTAGTCTAGACATAACAATGACTTCAAACTACAGTGGACTTTCAGATATCCGGACGATTATTCATGGGAACAGAATTTTTAGCTCTACTGGTCAGAGACCAGAAGAGCTTATGCGATAGTAAGGTGTCCGTCGTCCGTCCGTCTGTCTGTCTGTCCGTCTGTAAACAATTTTTCAAAATGCTACTCCTCCTACAGTTTTGATCTGATTTCAATATAACTTGGCACACAAGTAGTCTACACTAAGATACATAAAATAGTGCATCGGTTTTTGATTCTGATGAACGGTGTTGCCATGGTTACTAAAAATAGAAATTTCTTAGAAATTCCTTTAAAACGCTACTCCTCCTACAGTTTTGATCTGATTTCAATATAACTTGGCACACAAGTAGTCTACACTAAGATACATAAAATAGTGCATCGGTTTTTGATTCTGATGAACGGTGTTGCCATGGTTACTAAAAATAGAAATTTCTTAGAAATTCCTTTAAAACGCTACTTCTCCTACAGTTTTGATCTGATTTCAATATAACTTGGCACACAAGTAGTCTACACTAAGATACATAAAATAGTGCATCGTTTTTTTATTTTGATGAGCGATGTTGCCATGGTTACTAAAAATAGAAATTTCTTTGAAATTCCTTTAAAACGCTACTTCTCCTACAGTTTTAATCTGATTTCAATGTAACTTGGCACACAAGTAGTCTACACTAAGATACATAAAATAGTGCATCGGTTTTTGATTTTGATGAGCGGTGTTGCCACGATTACTAAAAATAGAATTTTCTGGGAAATTCCTTTAAAATGCTACTCTTCCTACAGTTTTGGTCTGATTTCAATATTACTTGACACACAAGTAGACTGCACTAAAATACATGGACTCCTGCATCAGTTTTTGATTTTCTTGAACAGTTTTGCCATAGATACTAAAAATAGAATATTCTGTGAAATTCTTTCAAAATGCTACTTCTCCTACATGTATTTAAGTTTCAGTTCAATTTCAGATACACTAGGTAAATAAGTAGCTTATACAAAGATACATAATTTAATTAATTAGAAATGTCATGTTATTTTCTGTTTCTTACTATATGATCATTGTTGTCATGGTAATAGAATATTCTGTTATATATACTTTCAAGATAACTTAAAAATAGTATAATCTGTCATCTACTTTTAAAATGCTAATCTCAAAGTTTTAATCTGATTGTATAATAAACTTTATACACAATGAAATAGACTTTTAAAATTTTGCTTTAAATAAAAAAATAAGTTAACATAACATAAGACGTTAACGACAAAAATTCACTCGGGTTCGATGTTCAGAAAAAGTTGACGTACAGTCGCCATATTGTTTTCTACAGACGGCGTGGTCAGAAGTTGAAAGTGTCATCTACATTCGTTTTACAATTAAGGGTTATTTAATCAGTCATAGATAATACGTTTTCTTGTGTTATTAAAAGGTATTTATTGTTTACTATATTTATTTTACGTTTCATTGCTGACTTCTTCTCTATGACTAGAACGAATTTAGCATTAAAGGCATAAAAAAATAAACTGGTTTTTCCGTTCATAACAATATAAATAAGAGAAATCTTCGGTCAAAAACCCATGTTGACAAAGCAAAGAGATAGATATTTAAATGGCTAGGAACTTGAAAAATTTAAACAAACACTGAGCATGCTGAGGTGAGAAAATGTAATTACATTATTTTTTCATTTTCTAAATAGCGGTTTGACACTGGTACTCCACTGTGTGTTTTTCTATAGGAGGACACATCGTCTCAAGCCACGGTCCAGAGTCTGCATATATAGCTCTCTCCTACCCATCGCTGCTTGAACACAAAAACTGTCGTAATCTTGAATATTTACGCCTCTCTATTGTGTCGTCATATTCTGTCAGTGGCAAGTTTTTTTTCCATCACAATCGAAATCAACAACTGATGTCAACAATATACAAGATATATTTCTTATACTGCGATTGGATATTGAAAGGTCGCGATAAAGTTCATCATCCGACTATGCTTTACTCACAATGGTCAATATTTTAATGAGCTACGAAGAATTCTCTCCTCGTTCAACCACAGCCAGATGGGAGAGGAGCGTACATTTTGGCCGTGGTTTGCGACGATGAGGAGGACACTACTTTCGATCTTTTTTTTTTGGTTTGTTATCTTTTTATTATGCCTAGCATCAGGATATTAGCACTGCCAAGTGACTTGTTTGACTTCAATCTTACTATTTTCTTACAAAACCACTACAATTGTGCAAATTGTGGATTATTATTTTTTGTTGGACAAAATATATTTTTCCATATGTAATATATTTATAAAGTGAGAAGTGAATAGAACACTCATCACTGCAAACTCGGAAAGCTACACCTGGGTGTAGAGAAAATTGGGACTATCACACATATATTCCTAAAGTTCAATGAAGCTAGTTTGAATTAAATTTTAAAGCATGCATAGCAGCAGAATTGAGTGACATGCCACACATCGGTGGTCAGATATAGGTATCAGTGCTTTTTTTTTTAGAGAAAGACAAAGGAAAGTTATGTTAATCACTAAAATGTAGACAGTATTGTATTACGTGAAACGGATCTGTTCTGCATGGTGTGATATGTTTGCAAATGACATCGTAATAATCTTACTGAATGACCTTAAAGTAGAAATAAAATTTTAATTCACATTATGATTATTGTACTAGCATTAAGCATTAGCTGCTGTGTGAACACAAGTTTTAATTTGCTTTATACATATGTATTCTTATTCACATTATTTTAGTTTTTACTTCACAATAATTTACTGTGAACAGTTCATAGATTACACAGAACGAATTCTATTTTTTAACAGAGTCTGTACAATGTCATTAATATGATAGAACATGAAACTTGTTGCTCTCTTGTTGAGACAGATAGGCTAGAGAGCTATAGATCTGTAACACTGTAAAAACCTGCTTTTTGTCTGTGCTTTCAGGTGTTTTTCTTGATTTTATGCATTTGCCTACTTTAAGCGTGGTATCCATTATTAGTCCCCTACCAGTGAAACCGTAGGGACAATAGGTTTCCTCAGCGTCTGTCTGTCCGTCCATCGGTCCATCCGTCTGTCTGTTAGTCTGTCTGTCTTGGTTTTCCGCATTTTTTTTCTGAAAGCTTACAGATATTGAGCTGAAATTTGGTATGTAAATGTATCTTCATTTTAATTTTGTTTTGCTTCATTGATTTTTGACGGAATTATGGCATTTTTAATTTTTCATAATTATAGAGTTCGTGCTGCGCTAAATTCGGATGGTCGACATTGAACAGTGTGTGTTGTAAATTATGAAGCGAGAAAAAGACGAGGGTAGATAATGAAGAAATAGTTAAAAAATTGTTTGCATGCTTAAAAAATCTTCAAGAACAACTGGGTTGGGAAAGATGATACTAAAGTGGAAGCATCCTCGGGTAGTGCAGATTCAAATTTGTTCAAATCATGACTCTTGGGGTAGGGTGGGGCTGCTGGGGCCACAATGGACAATCAAAGTTTTTAAAATCCTCTCAAGAAAAAACAAAGTCATGACTGGTCATATTTAGATGGAAGCATCCTCATGTAGTGTAGATTGAAGACAAATCTTCTCAAGAAGAACAAAGCCATGATTAGTCATATTTATATAGAAGCATTCTCAGGTAGTGTAGATTTAAGTTTGTTCAAATTATGACCACCAGGGGTAGGATTGGGCTACAATGAAAAAATCAAATTTTAAGAATGCTACTGTAAACAGGGAAATTTTTGCCTCCATTTTATTTTCGCTCTACCCTCATTTTGGCAAATTTAAAATGGGGCAAATTAAAAGAATAAAATATAATTTTTTAAGCAAAACTACAACTGGGCAAATTTAAAACGGGGCAAAATTTTTGCAAGTGTGAAAGGCCGAAAATAAGAAGGGGAGAAAATAGCCTTGCATACAGTATATATATAGAAAAAAATCTTTAAATTTCTTATTGGAACAAGTAAACCATGATTGGTCATGGTTATATATAAGCATACTCGTGTAGAGTAGATTTGGGTTTGTTCAAAGCATGACCTCCAGTGATAGGGTGGGGACACAATGGATGAACAATATTTTACATAGGAATATATAGGGAAAATCTTCTCAAGAAGAACAAATCCAGGATTTATAGCCATATTTATATGGAAGCATTTTCTGGTAGCGTAAATTTAAATTTGTTGAAATCATGACCCATGGGGTAGAATGGAGCCAAAATGGAAGTTCAAACTTATAGGGAAAGCAGCCATAGTAGTCAATGAAATATGTAAACATTCTTAGCTAGTGTGGATTCAAGTAATTCAAATCATACCCCCATCCCCCATTTTATAGGTAGGTTTGGGACCAATTGCTTTTAAGCTTTTCAATACTGGATTGATTTATGCTTTTTAGCTCTACTAGTCAGAGACCAGAAGAGCTTATGCGATAGTAATGCGTCTGGCGTCCGTCTGTCTGTCTGTCCGTCTGTCTTTAAACAATTTTTCAAAATGCTACTCCTCCTACAGTTTTGGTCTAATTTCAATATAACTTGGCACACAAGTAGACTACACTAAGATACATAATTCTGTGTATCGGTTTTTGATTTCGATGAACGGTGTTGCCGTGGTTACTAAAAATAGAAATTTCTGTGAAATTCTTTCAAAATGCTACTCCTCCTACAGTTTTGGTCTGATTTCAATATAACTTGGCACACAAGTAGAATACACTAAGATACATAATTCTTTGTATCGGTTTTTATTTTCGATGAACGATGTTGCCGTGGTTACTAAAAATAGAAATTTCTGTGAAATTCTTTCAAAATGCTACTCCTCCTACAGTTTTGGTCTGATTTCAATATAACTTGGCACACAAGTAGACTACACTAAGATACATAATTCTGTGTATCGGTTTTTGATTTCGATGAACGGTGTTGCCGTGGTTACTAAAAATAGAAATATCTGTAAAATTGTTTCAAAATGCTACTCCTCCTACAGTTTTTGTCTGATTTCAATATATCTTGGCACACAAGTAGAATAAACTAAGATACATAATTCTGTGTATCGGTTTTTATTTTTGATGAACGGTGTTGCCGTGGTTACTAAAAATAGAAATTTCTGTGAAATTCTTTCAAAATGCTACTCCTCCTACAGTTTTGGTCTGATTTCAATATAACTTGGCACACAAGTAGAATACACTAAGATACATAATTCTGTTTATCGGTTTTTACTTTCGATGAACGGTGTTGCCGTGGTTACTAAAAATAGAAATTTCTGTGAAATTCTTTCAAAATGCTACTCCTCCTACAGTTTTGGTCTGATTTCAATATAACTTGGCACACAAGTAGAATACACTAAGATACATAATTCTGTATATCGATTTTTGATTTGGATGAATGGTGTTGCCGTGGTTACTAAAAATAGAAATTTCTGTGAAATTCTTTCAAAATGCTACTCTTCCTACAGTTTTGATATGATTTCAGTATAACTTGGCACACAAGTAGAATACACTAAGATACATAATTCTATGTATCGGTTTTTGATTTCGATGAACGGTGTTGCCGTGGTTACTAAAAATAGAAATTTCTGTGAAATTCTTTCAAAATGCTACTCCTCCTACAGTTTTTGTCTGATTTCAATATATCTTGGCACACAAGTAGACTACACTAAGAACATAAAGAGACTTTATCAACGATCATTATTCTATTTATTGCTGTTGTAAAGTTTCAAATCCCAGCTGCTTAAGGACTTTTCTCTTCCTTTGCTATAAGTTCAAACCAGTAGAGCTTCAGTCTCGACAGAGACTTCTGGTTTAACGTTATGTTGTCTCATTTAACTGGCAACTCAGATATCCGGATATTTCACATATCCGGACAAATTGACTGGGAACCGGATAAATGAGGGTCCACTTTATCTTAATCACTCACCTGCTATGGAAAAAAACTATTCTAAAGATAAGTTACCAGATGTTTGTGAATTATATTATTATGAAATATTCCACTAGATACTGACCTGTGTATATTGTCCTTGTGTTTTCATGTTTCGGACACACCTTCCCTCCCCAAAGCGTATAAACTGCTAATTATTAATTAAATAAAGGTACATTTTTAGTATTTATAAAAGTAATCAAAACACATTTTATTTGATTTTGCCTTCTCGTTAGTATACTGAACGGGACAGATATTGGTACACCAAGTCCGATGGTGAAAGTTAAAAGTACAGGTACATATCGTCACTAGTAGACCACCAGATTTTAAGTAAATCGCCGTTTATTAAAAAAATCAGAAATTTTGCAAACTTTGCCTTACAAGGGTCTTTCTTTCTAATTCAGAAATATTTAAATATAAATACTTTAAAAATTTGCTGAAAAAATTTAGCAAATTCATATTTCAAAAGGTGAATAACTTGTTAGGGCACCGCAAAAGTGGAGCATCCCCTCACCAAGAGCATATCAATAAATCAAAATGGCATTCGACCACAGGCACCTGATGTTACTTATTTTTCTTTTAAGAAAAAAAAATATACACATACCTAATATTAAACAAGGTATCCATCGAAATCCGCCATCTTGGATTTTCGAAGTAGATCATCACTTGTATTTTCGTCTGAAATTCCGTCAAATAAATTCCCTGCAACCATATTCTTTCTGTGGCCAGTCTTTCGAGGACACTGCAGCCAGAAAGGCGCATCACACTTGCAAATATTGAAAATCCCTCGTCAAACTCGACCTACTGCTTCAACATTCCGGGAAATCGCCAAAGGGGGACCGGAAGTTTACATACGACTTGAAATTCTTAGGGAAAGTCCTTTTTTGATTGGTCAATATATTTGTACGATTTATTTTTAAAAATAACCGGCGAAAGTTAGTACTTATTCCAAAAACAATAATTCAGACAATAGTACAACGTAATATACATTTAAGAACATTCGTTTTATTTCTCTCAAAATAATTTCGATATAGCTTGATCAAAGCGATTATATTTTGTAAATGTCGAAGATCGGCCTGATCATGCTAGTTGATCAATGAACATTTTCGAGACAAATTGAGTCGGTTGTAAGTCCCTACTTACATGCACTAATTGCCACTAAATATAATTAATAACAATGTCATTATTGATGCCCTGATTGAGCGCTATCCGTGGAGAAGATTGACTTTATTTAAAGTATGTACGCACGTGTGTGAGGGGGGGGGGGGTCCACACTAAAATTATCCCAGGGAGTGTTGAGATCTGCAATTTTATGTATTGCAATAAAGTAGCGGCATGGCGACATTTTTATTTTTTTCTTGATGAAAGATTACACATAAACATGTTGCATAGGCTTATATTTGATTTCATTACATATCCTGTTATCAGTGTGATCCCTCTCCTTTTTCAATTAAGCATATGCCAGGTATATATAACTGGATGGTTTGCAGTCTATTGTTTTTTGAAAATGATACAATTAACTCTGGATGATTGTTGTTGATTTTTTTTCAAGCACCCCCCCCCCCTCTTTTATTCAAGATTGTTTCGAACGCAACGACCTGTATAGATTAATACAGTATATTTTACAGGTATATTTATAAGAAGTGTTTTATTTTTCTCATTTTGCATTTTTTTCATTTCTATTATCGAAATATTTATTAAAATTTCAAAGTAATTATAACACGCCGCTTTAGATCCACCACAAAACTGACAAATACGGAATTCCCATTAGCATATTGATGTAAACTTCCGGCCCCCTTTTGGCGATTTCTCGGAATGTTGAAGCGGTAGGTCGAGTTTGACGAGGGATTTTCAATATTTGCAAGTGTGATGCGCCTTTCTGGCTGCAGTGTCCGTAAGTTTAGACCTCGAAAGACTGGCCACAGAAAGAATATGGTTGCAGGGAATTTATTTGACGGAGTTTCAGACGAAAATACAAGTGATGACTTACTTCGAAAATCCAAGATGGCGGATTTCGATGGATACCTTGTTTAATATTAGGTATGTGTATATTTTTTTTATTAAGAGGTAGTCCACTGAAAATCAGGCAATGGGTGGCACATCGCATGTCATGGATTTTTATTATTTTTTGCATGTAGACTTATTAAAGCAAGTGTTTACACATGACAACAGCAAAAAAATTTTTAGTGCTCCACTAGTCCTATTTTTGGTAAGTGCTCAATTTTTAGTGCAAAAAGGTCAACATGGGGGTAAAAAAAATTACTAGGTTTTTATTTTGTTTTATATGTACCAGATACGCAAAACCTGGATGTGTCTATCAATATTATTTATACCATAGACTCTTATCTTTAATTTTAGTAATGAATAAGACTCCAATTTATATTTCTTTAGAAAAAAATATGTGGTCCAAAATTGAGTTTAGCAAGTAACTTTTTGAATTCATTACCCAATTTTCATTACGTTATAAAACCCAATACATTTCAATGACAGATTTTTTTTCTCATGTTATTATGAATACAAAGTACAAACTTTTGAGTCACTCAATAAAATCAGTGGGCACCCTTATATTGAGAGAATTAAAAGGAGTCAAATTTACCTATGTTTTACAATTTTTCACAATTAAACCGATCCCGACCGGAATTATATGAAGAAGGAAATACTATAATTGTAATGTTAAATTTGGCTCTTTTGTTGTAATATGGCCAAAAAATTACTTGATTTATTTGTACATGTCTTATGGGTGGCAGTTGTCTTTAGTTTTATAACTTTACACATTTTGCATTATTTTCAATCGGGATCGGTTTTATGTCAATCGGGATCGGTTTTTACCGTAAAACTAGAAATATTCTGCATTTAATGTATCAGAAAAAAATATGCTTGTCTTTTATTTCTGTTCAGTTAGTCAACTGTTTTAAAATTATTTTATCCATGGATTCAAATGTTTATACAATTTATTTAAAATACTAATGTCTTTTACGTACATGAAGATTACAATCATGTATAACATCTGTTTGATTTCTTGATACTCGGTATTAAAAATACAAGTATTTGTACATGCATTATGCAACAACTGAGAGTAAACAGCTTATCTTTATTAAATATCTTATTTCCAACTAAAGTTTTTTTTTAATTCTCTTGTGAATTAAAGAGTTCAATTCTATCATTGGCAAAAATATACTTGCACGTACCTAAATGCAGAAAATATTTAAATGTGCACAGTCTCGGCTTTATCCAAATTTTTTAAACCTGTCATCTATAAAAGCCGTTTCCCCTATATTTTCATCTTATAAAATTTAATTTTATATTAATAAGAAAATAAGTTATTTCATATATATAGTATCATTATTTAAGAGCCTAGAAATCGCAAGCAAAAAGCCGGGACGGGGTGGGGTGGGGGGGGGGGGGGGCAAGGCGGCATATTAAAAAAAAACTTTCATCAATGGGAAAACATTTTAGAATTGGCCAACATGGTCACATTTTTTAACTTCATATTGAATGTGAGTATGCGATTGTTTCAATCACCAAATTTAACCCCCCCCCCAAAAAAAAACAACAAACAAACAAACAAACAAACAAAAACAATACAAAACTAGAGGTACTGTGAACAATGAGCTCACTAAATGATACCCCCGCCTCCTAATGAATATAATGGCAGTGTCCATGTTTTGCTCTGGAAAATCAAGAATATACCGGGGTATGTCAGATCAAAAAGTAAACTAGGAGATGCATAATGGCAATATGTAATTAAGAATCTGTGAAAGTTTCATTAAATTTCCTACAGTGGTATGAGAGGAGTTGCGGAAAAGAGATGGGTACCCCAAAGCGTAACAGACGGACGGACGGAAATGCCGATTACTATATACCCTCCCACTTTTCAAGCGGGGGGTATAACAAAAAATACGCCCACGAAATCTTCCGTTTTAGCGGCAAATTGAAGTGGGGAGTTCAACAGTAATTTTCCTCAATAAATATTTTTTAAATCTTATTTTTCACTTTTTTAATAAAATATTTTTAATCGTACCGCGGATCGTTTACTTTGGTTTGATTGCATAGATAAATATAATCAAAAGTTTTTTTTGTTTGTTTGTTTGCTTTTTTTTGTGCGCGTGTGTGTGTGTGTGTGTGTGTGTGTGTGTGTGTGTGTGTACAAATATCATGAAATAAACATCTCAACTCCGTTGACTTGAATTAAACATCTGAACTCCGTTGACTTGAATTAAATGTTGCGTAAATCTAAAATATTCATCTTTCCTTGATAATCAGAAGAAAATAAAATCTCTTCATATCCCAATTTTATAAGAAATATTCAATATAAACAATTAATTATTTGTACGCATAGCCTAGTAAATCAGTTTTAAAAATTTGTTCTCGGACATGTACAAAATTACTTTTCAAAAGGGACTTCTAGCTGAGACGTCGCCCGTGAAAAAAATACATTTTATATAAAAATATATGATTATTTAACAAGTAGGATGATGCACTCTGAAAAGTAATTGAACAGAAAAAGAGAAATTATTTATTTTTAATCGTTTTATTTGCGCTTTTATGCAAAGAATTTACAAACTTCTTTGGAAAACTTGTTACTATTTAATTGTGACGCAATATTAGTCAGGTATATGACGTCACTGATACATCAATGGAAACGTGGATTCATCCTGAATAATACTGCCAATATTAATCTAAATATTACGTTTGGAGGCGAAAATGAATTCTATTTCAAAAATAAAGTAGTAATTTTTTGTTAAATAATTTTATTTTGTGTATATATTCTAAATATTTTACTAGGATTTCGATAGTAAGGTGTTTAGCAGATTTACCGATGCCACGGGAGATAACTCTTACATCGCAACATTTCATAAAAACGTCGATATATTTTGACAGAAAACTACTATCAAAAGTGTTTTGCCCACCAATTTTATTTTTGAAACTGAAAGACGAAATATTTCTAGATTTAGTTCAGCATGAATTATAGTCCTGTTAAATAAGTATTGGAAATTACAGTTCGTTGTTTCTGACCGAAATTCAATGGTTTATATAGGGGAATTCAAGAACACGAAACAAAAGGATATTTTACTAAATAAGCAATTTTAAAACAAATCTTCGATTACATTATTCCATTTGGACTACATTGATATTGTTTTCAATAAAATATCAAATATTCGTCACATTCGATGTGCCGCCTATTAATACAATACTGCCTGGTTTTTCGGTGGACTGCCTCTTAAAAGAAAAATAAGTAACGTCAGGTGCCTGTGCATTCGACATAGATCCCGATGCAAATACTTCATTTTCGATTTGGACAGCGTTAATTCAGATATCCACAAACGAATTCAACATAACACGTTTGCGTTACATATACTTAATCTCCCCCAAACTCCGTTGCGAGAATTTGAAAACAGATTGCCTCGCAACGAATTACCGGGGTCCCTGATTATGATTTGTTGACGATCTAATATATTTTTAAAGTAATGAGATCGATAGCTGTCTGTTAACTAAACCTTTTGCATACTCAACCAATACTAACAAACGGGCATGTTCTTTTCGGTACTGGCCTCCGTCATCTTTACACTCACGATGGCTTACGATTTAAAAGGCATAGTCTGATTGGTCGAAGAATGTAAGCAAATCTTTTTAGAGAATATGACAACCTGAATATAAAGATATGGAACTATTGGAGGTTAACCTATGGAAGCTGAGTCTACAGCATCAAATTCCTGATCATTGGAAAACTAAACTTGGGTTCCTATATGGTAAAGAAAATGTATGAAATGCACATAATACTGACCAGATCCTTTCAATTTGTTTTGAATGTTGTCAATAAAACCATCGTATAAAGGATCGTTCCATGTTGAGATTTGTCTATCTTCTCCCATCAGTGATGGTGTTTGTAATGCTGTTGGATCTGGCTTGTCGTGAGTTATTAGGTTCGTCTTTTCGCTACAACGTAAATAAGAACTTGAATCGACTTTCGAAGCGTAAAGTGTCGCATACAGTGAAATCACTAATTTTCGTGGGGATTTGATTTTCGTTGTTTTCGAGGTATGAAGAGACCCATGAATTCATGTCTACAACGAAAAGTAAAATGTCATATACATGTCTACTCAACAATTTTCTTCATCCACGAAATCATATCCGCGGGAACCCGTATATTTTCTTCCAACCACGAAAATTTGACCCCACAAAAATATGTGATTTAAGAATTGAGAAATCGATGTTTTTAAAAACATTTTTAGGCAGATTATAACCTTTCAGCAATATCGTTATTTTGCTTTATTTCCTTTATAACATCACGTAAATCCTGTATACTTCGCTCTAAATGCATACGCATTAAAGCTTCATGTTCAAGTTTATCTTCTAAACGGTCAATTTCTTCGTGATGCTGCCTTGGCAAAACATCCATCCTATGTGAAGAACCTTCAGCCACACAAAAAAATGAAAAGCAAAAAATATAATGATCTTTAGTATAAATTTCTAAATATAAATGTTTAATTCCAATTTTTTTTTATCTACATGCAGCTTTTCTCTTCTTTATTGAAATGTATTAGAATGAAAAAAAGTTATACCAATGAAAAATTGATTCCTTTAAATTTTTTTAATCGTAATACCCACAAAACTTGGTTTCGTCGTCGTTTTGAGGACAGTCGGTGATGCCACCACATACCCAGGAGTAGGGCACACATCTAGAACCTTCACATGTAAACTCGTTTATTAAACAAGCACGGGAACCGTCTGGAAAAGAAATATTTTTTTCAACACAGACTTGCTTGCATTGTTTGAATTTACCGAGATTGAAATTGTTTTGAGGAAAGCAATTTTGGTAAGCTTTCAAATAAAATTATAATTTGCTATGGGTTGGAAAAAAAATGGGGAAACAGCACCTGTAATGTACAAAATTTTGATTGATAGTGTATAGTTTAACGTCCCTCGAGAATTTTTCACTCGCAAGGAGACGCCACCACTTGCCTGTGGAGAGCTGCATTTTTTTGTCCTATACACATTCCACAGTTGGATTAGAACCCGCGACGTAATTAGGATCAACTCCTTACTTTGTGACTCTAAGGCAGACGCTCTAATCACTGCGCCACGCGGGCGATTGTACATAATATTAACATGACACATACCGGTAATTTGTAAACCGTTCACAGTTCTTCAGTAGGTAGAGCGCTCTATGATCGGAAAGTCGTGAGTTCGAATCTCGATCGCGAATGACTCGAGTTCTTTCGGCATGTATTCGACACTGTTACTGAAGCGAAAGTTGCGGATCCTAATGAGACCTGATAGGCGCTGGCACGATAAAGATCCGTCACTACTCAGTGGCCCTCAGTGCCGTGTAAAGGTCAAAAGTTGAAGCCATTCACATTGGGAACGTCTCTTTTTAAGAAAATATATCTAATGGGACGTTTAACAGCAAACAATCATAATCTGCAAACTATCGCTTTGGGAGTTCATGAGATTAAAAAATTCCATTTCAACATAACAGGTGCTCTCTTGAATGTCACAACTGCAAATTTGACTTCCACAATTGTATAATAATATTAAATTTCTTGCACCTTCAATGCCAAAGAATCGTTTGTCTAAAGGCCGGTGTTACCGGTCAACAGGGAATTCTTTACCTTCCCAGGCATCTGATTCTACGTCTGAGGTATCTAGGGAACCTTGTTTAATATACCCTCTTTGCAGAATTGTATTCTTTACAGATCGGTTTCTGTTCATTATCTTCCATGTTTTTCATTTTAAGTCTAAATATATTTACCTGGGACACAGTAAGTTCCATTCACGTTCGTCATAAATCCAATCCTGCACAAACATTGTTTTTGTGAATTACATCCTCTTCTCTTACATTGCGCATGCTCGGGACACTCCTCATCCAGGCTACATCCATGATATATGTCAACTTTCCTATTCCTTTCTGATAACCTTCCCATCAAAAGCTTAATTAATTGATTCAATTTCCCTTCATTGTTTCTTCTAAGTAAAGACACCACAGTTTTATTAATAAAATTGTGTGCATTGTGAAAATTCCCTTCGGTACTTTCCATTAATATATCATTGTTTACATGATTACTTTGTTCAGTAGTATGCGAAGAGTTTCTTATCTTTAAGGTTGCATTTTGATTGTCCGAAGATCCTGTAAAACCCTCTTTAGAGGGCAGTTTCTTATTGGAGAGAGCGTTTGCAGGAAAATCCTCTGTTATGTCAGAGGGTACCGTATCTATCTCCCCTTCCTTTACATTTGTGTCAATATATTCAGGATGAGTCTTGAGCTGTGAATTTTTCGAAGATGAAAGCATTTCAGAAGTTGTGTCGTCTGAATTATTTGAGAAATGGTCGTTTACCTGTGTTTTGGATGACATCACGTTTGAATTGACAACATCAGAATATGAAGGATCTTTGATACCTGTCCAATCTTCAACTTTATTACCAGTCTTTTCATCGTGATTTTTTAACGGTTCCCCACTTTTGATATCCTCTGGATTAGAGTTGTCTTTCTCACTTAACTTCCCATGGATTTCCTTGCTGTCATCCTTATTTTCAGAAACAACAATGTCTTGTCCCGTATTTGAAGGCATATTTTCCGACATAAAATCGTTTGCTTGAACCTCGTCCACTATCTGACTTACACTATTATTACTTTGAATAACATTGTTTTCATCCATCAAAAGATCCTCTGGTACTTGGAGATCTTGACCATGACATTGGTCTGTAAGTTAACGAAAGCATTTGAAAAATATTTCCACACTTAAATTTATTGCACCAACACCAAAACATGCACGTTTTTTGATTGTATTAAGTAAAATACAAGTCCATTTCAAAATTATTTGTTAAATATTTTCGTATGTACCTTTTATCAACATGGACTACGTCCTTTAATTATTATCAATTAAGAATGAATAACCGTTCCTTTTATTCATTTCTGGATTTTTATTTCCATATAAAAGGGATTGACCGGACTTACCTACAGAGTAATTTTTGTCAACGCATTTTCGAGCCTTCAGAGGATCTAACCAATACTCTTTCGGGGTTATCTCCCGTTTGTCTTCTGGACAAACACAGACATCGCCATCACATACGGTTGACAGAACACAAATCTTGTCAACACACGGATGGTGGAGTTCAGCTTCAAAAGGGGACTTGCAATGGCCGTCAGAAGTTGGTTCCATTAGCTCATTACACTGACACACACTATCCATACAAACGGCGAACGGAGAGAGACATCTGTTTAGATTTCCATCACAATCCTCTCCCATTAGTTTACCTGCGAGATATTTGACTATTTTATTTATCTGTTATGTGTGGGGTTTTTCGGTAGAAGTCGTTTGTATATATCATAAGTACAAATAATATATGGAGATAACGAAGAGTATTCAAACTCAAAATGCCATAAAATACTAAAAAATAGGAGCAGAGCAAACATGGACCTCCAAAACATCTGAGGCAGGGTCAGGTACCTTGAAAGATTAAGCATTTCATGTCGACCTGGTCACATTCGCCATGTGCTCATTGTCCTGATCGGGACATTACGGGATAACCTGTCGCCAATTCAGTGTGTATATAATGGCTTAACAATTAGTATGAAAAAAGTCCGTCTGCATATGATTTAATAATAAATTGTATTTGCTGACAAAGTCATTACGTCCACCGCTACAAGAACAAGAAAAGTTGACGATTGAAAAGTCAAACATCTCAATCGTCTTAAAGCTTGATTGTGCGAAATATCAAATCCATATCTCTTGCGTGTACAGTTCTTGAGTTGTAATGTATGACAGTCAGGCAGACAGACACCTAGTTAAGTGATTCCTTAGTGTCGCTCGTCTCTGCATGCGACAAACAAATGATATGTTTTCAATTTTGATTCTTACCTGGAACACATTGTGATCTATCGTCAGTATACACGAATTGTGAAACACACTGACACATATATCCCTCGCACCCGTTAGGGCGACATCTAGCGTTAGCAGGACATTGAGAGTGTCTGGTGCATTTCTCAAATATTAGAAGAGCTGTAAATACATACATACATAAAAGAGATGCAATAAAAATAAATATTGAAATTCAACGACAAACTAGTCTTAAGAAACTAAATTCATACCTTGAGAAAATGTTATCACGAAAAAAAAATGAATCAGAAAATCATACGAAAAAGCCATTTGGTTTCAAAACATTAAAAGTCCGGTAAATACATACAGCACATGTTTGCACTCTGTAACTATAATTTGTTAGAAATGTTCTTTTTCTATAGTTACTGATTACATAAGAATTCCAATGTCTGTCGCATTTCCCACGTACATGTTACTCGTTTGTCATACATTAAAGCGCACCTGTTGTGTAAAAAAAAAATTGATAGAGCGGAAATGAAGACCAATACAGACGAATCGCTAACGTTGATCAATTCATCATAATTAAACATTTGTCATACATGTAAATGGACCAGGGAGAGCTTATTAAAAGAATATCTCTGTTGATGGAGAATGATCCATTTAACCAGCAAAAATGTTTTTTTAAAAATATTTACCTTAGATTTTTTTCAAATTAAAACTTTGCTTTGGATTTTTTTTCTCAATACACATGTACATTATCCTGGTATTAATTATGAGATCGACGTTATTTTCTCCTAACGAAAATAATTTTTACGTACACACGTAGAAAATATGGAGCTATGATACGGTCTTTCAGATGTTTTGTTTTGTTATAAATGTTATACCTTTCTGTGTATAAATAACTCTTCCTTTTAGTTATCACTGATCAGAATCATTGTTGAAGTAAAACTAAATGCAAGATTTTTATTATGTTTATCATTTGAGCTCTTCCGAGCAAAATGGCCATAGATGTATGTGCGATAAACTTGAAGAGTTATGGACCCTCTCCAGATACAAAAGCAAGTCTTTATCACATTTTAATAACATATCCTTGGCCCCGGGCTTTCGTTTTCACCCCAAACTCGGGAATTTGACCCTACAAGGTATGAGTTGTGTTGGCATTTCTTCCATATTAACAGTTAATTTATATTTAATTTCCTCTTGTACGTTAACTTTTTTTTTCTTTTTCAACTAAGAGTGCCCTTCCTTCTGCTAAAGCATCATAATCTTTTGTATGTGTTGTATATTTTTATCTGATTCCTACATTATAATGGTTACCAAGGGTAAGATGGCCTCAAACCCGAAAACACTGGACTGGAGAGAGATACGTCTGCACTCTTCAGGATGGGATCAAAGGAAGGCGCTAAAAATAGGTGACCTGGAATGATGAAGTCCGAACCCGATGTAAATGAATGTATTTCTACTACCTTCTCCCCATTCATGTAGGAGAAGTATTTACATAAATGAATCAATATAGGTATGACTTGTTCAATGTGATTTCTGGAGGGTTGGTTGTCATTCTCACGCCAGAGGACCTTACGGCTTCACTTATATCTCTGTCAACGCCTGTTGTACAAATTTTCAACAAAGAATATCATGTTTTTATAATTGGTTTGATTCTATTTATTTATAAAAATGATAATGTATCATTCAAGTAAATTCTAGCATCCCTATACCCCCCCCCCCTCGAAGTTTTTTGAGAACTATTTTGTAAAAAAAAATTATGATCACATTATAACAAAATGGGGGTTAAAGTTAAAAATGCTGTTTTCGTCTATAAAAAGAGGATCTCTGTTACACCGAAGCAGATGAATGATTTATGCCATGTACTGATTGGTAATAAAGTATTGGTTACTTGCCTGTTGAATAGGGAAAAGTTTGGTCTTCCATGTCATGCCAAAATTGTTGAAGTTCGACTCGAACAAGGCTTTATTCGTTAATGTGATAACACCTCAGAATATTATTCATAAGACCAGTTGTGTACATTAGCTGCGCACAATATCAATTATTTCAGATTAAATACTGTCAAAAGGTTATGTGATATCACAGAAAATGGCAATGTTTATAAGGCAAAAATGGATGCAAACCTTTATGACGTTATTGCCGGAAGATATCGCCATGTGCTCTGCCATCCCGAAGCTTTGCTCAATACAAGTGTGCTCTGCCATCCCGAAGTTTTGCTCAAAACAAGTCTTGGGAGGAAATTGCTTGACAATGAAGATTTCTGTAGATTAATTGTGGCTGTGGTGGTTGATGAATGTCACATTTTAGACAAATGGTAAATTTTAGAAATCGAATAGAAAATTAAATCCTAATTAAATTTGCAAACGATGAGATTGTCTTGGGCACAGTTTTGAAGGTATATCCTGCACAATCTTTGTTAAAATCCATGAGTTATATGTTACAAGTACATAATTATTATATAAAAAATGTTCACAAGTTTTTATATGGAGAAATTTTAAGTTCAATTTTGGGTGTTTAATTGACTTGCATTTCTTCAATCTAGCATACACCAGCCTAAAATTTATCCTAAGTTTTGACTACTGAAACGATGTGTAAACGAACAATAACTGTGTTAAAAACCATTTAGGTTATTAATTGACTTGGAGGCATAACATTAATTTAACATAGGGCTTTGGTAGAGGGTACGTGCAGTGTTCCGTGGGAAGGATATGGAGATAACGAACAGTATTCAATCTCAAAGTCCATAAAACAATACAAAATAAGAGCACAGCAAACACGGACCCCCGAAACATCAGAGGTGGGATCAGGTGCCATGGAGGAGTGAGCATCCCCTGCTGACCGGTCACACCCGCCGTGTGCTCCTTGTCATGATCAGGCAATAACGGGGAAAAAAACCGTCGTCAATTCAGTGTATTAATAATGGACTAACAATTGGTATGAAAAACGTCAGTCAGCATTTGACTCAATGATAAATTGTATTTGCTGACAAGGTCATTGTATCGACCATAGATCTTACAAAATGATGACTTTAAACGGGACTGCTGATATTCTTGTTTCATCAACTTGCTTGTCAATAATTTACCTCGTTTTTAGATATTGTTCATACGTAGAGCATGCTCTTGCGTATCGAATCAACTGAAATATGTATACTCCGTATGCAGGTGATGAAGGTATATTGCTGCATAACTTAAACTGTTTTCTGCAGCTTTCCCTTACCGTATCACTCTCAGAGATATTCACAGACTTTGGTGTAAGTGGGAAAAGAATTCCCCGTTTTTTACACACACTTGCTCCTACCTCTAAGAAATGCAAGTTTGACACCTTTAGTTGCTCAAAAAGCTCAAGAAAACATGAGTTTTTATAAGAAGCAGTTTCTACTTTTTCCAGGTTCATCGTTTTTGTTATACAACTCGTCAGCAATGCCTCCTCCCACTATTTTTTTTTACTTGCTAACAAAGTCTTTTCCAGTATTCATTGGTTATTTTCTCCCTTTGAGCTTCAAAGTTTTAACATTTTGTGATAAGCAAATGAAACAATAATTGAAATCTTTTTCTTAACCGGCGTGGCCGCCGCCATGCTCGTTTTCGTCATGTGACAAAGGTAGGTCACGTGTACTGGAACTACTTTGCAGGCGTTGACAGAGGTGTAAGTGAAGTTTGTGTAGCGTCCTCTGGTGAGAAAATGGGTTGATTGTGTATGTATGTTGATTAACGTCCCTCTTGAGAATTATTAACTCGTATAGAAAGGCCACCACTTGCCGGTGAGAGCTACAATTTTTGTCCTATACACGGCATTCAGGACCATATAGCAGTGAGGGATCTTTTTCGTGCCAGCACCTACTGCGACACGGGACTTCAGTTCATACAATCTCGTCCGAATGACCGGTCTCCACGTCCAACAATGGGATTCGAAACTGCGACGTAAGGATCGACTCCTTATTTAGCGACTCTAGAACAGACGATTTAACCACTGCGCCTTGAAGCAGTGCCGAGGGGCTGAAATAAGCAAAGCATCCATTTCTTTAAGAATACTCAGAGTGATATCTGCTGTTTCACCATCTGAAGAATCGATCCCTCGAATGAATAATCAAGGGCTTTCGGTACTTTTTGACAAAGAGACACATTCTTGAAAGAACTGAATATGATTGTTTTTCTGTTTGCAGATTTCCGCTTGACATTGAGGATGGATGGAAGATTAAAAATTTAAATCTATTCTTACTTCCCGAATGGCTAAACAAGGTGAAACAGGCACTTGGGGCAAAGTTTTCCAGTCTTGCATTAGGCCAATTTTCCTGCACAGGATGTGGATAGATACCAAAAGAAAGATAAACATTTGGATGAAAATTAACTAGGTTCTAGCTTCTTGGAAACACATGTTTAGCAATGACAGCTTCTACTCATGAATATTTTCACTGATTGCCGAAAGCTTGAAAATCTCTCGTTTTCCGCGGGGTAATCTCTCTCGTTTTCCGCGGGGTTATCTCTCTAGTTTTCCGCTGGGTTATTTCTCGCGTTTTCCGCTGGGTTATCTCTCCCGTTTGCCTCTACCGTCTTTGTGGAACATGTGTTTGCTATCTCTATCTTTACCGTTCTCCTCTGCCATCCGTAGGTTAATTTCTATCTCTGGCTTATCCTTCTACTTCCTTACAATCTCTCTCTTCACTCTTTTATTATGGTACATAAATTCTCCTTTTTGGTTAAAGATTACTGTTTTTTCTTTCAATGCTGCCTGTCTTTTATTTTTTCTATCATAACTATGTATTTATTTAGTTTAGTCTAGTGGGCAGAACCTTAAATAATGAAGGGCATTTTGTTAATTTTTGCAAAAGAGACACTTTCTGGAAAAAAAAGTGAATTTGAAAGTGCTTGTTTCGCTGTTTGCAGCTTTTGCAGAGAGAATAGATGGAACATTAAACATTAAAACCAATCTCTATTTCTCCTTCTCCTTTGTCTTAACAAGAAGACACAGGCACAAAGTGAAGCAGAATTTTCCAGTAAGTGGCCATTTTTTTGTGCACAAGATGGGGATGGATACCAAAATAAAGGTAAACATTCGGATGAAAATCCACCAGGTTTTCCCAAGTTTCCAGCTGCTTCGGAACACATTGCATGACTGCTTCCGCACCATGAATGTTTTTACTTTTAACATATGGAGAAATGATGTGCAGTTTATTCATGAGGTTACTCTCACGTGATTTATTTCTCACTAATATTTACAAGATTCTGCATAAACTCAAATTATACCATTTCTTTATTTTGTATCAAACCATGTAATAGTATTTTTTTCTATTTTTTAAAGCCCCAGTCATACATGTAGCTATATGGGTAGAATTGCGTGATTGTCAGTAGGCAATTGATGATACTGTTAGTTTAAATAAATATGTAGGTCAGACCAATGCAAGAAATTGCCCTTTTATATTTAAAAGGTGGTTGTAACTCTTCATAAAAGGCTAAAAAAATCTATACATTGTTATAAAAAAATAAAGAATATATTTCTGATTGCACCTTTAGATCGGTGGAAGAACTCGGATGCTAGTTGAATTTCGAGCTCGAGGCAATAAAAAGCACCCTGAACACAACTATCCTAAACCCAGTTATAAGTTTTTTTTTTCTTCACATTTATCAAAATTCCACTGAAAAGAAAATTTACTTAAATATATTCACTTTGGGTGGTGGGCTCTACAGCAAAATCCTGGAGTGCACAGACTATGCGCTCTTGATTAGTCGAATGGTTTTCCAATGTAAGGTGCATCTGGTTGATACAAAGCTTCTTATGACAGGGATGCACCAGGAAACAGTGACTTGGTCAGCCTCATCTCCACCATAAGAGTATCCCGATGCTCTTTCTCAACAACAACAACACTTTGGGTGGTGGGCCCCACAACAAAATCCCTGGAGAGCACAGTGCGTACGTTCTTGATTAGTGACATGGTTTTCCGAAGTAAGGTGCACCGGGTTGATACAAAGCTTCTTATGGCAGAGATGACTGACCTCCAGGCCTGCAGCTGCAAACTGGGACTTGGTCAACCTCTTCTCTACCATAAGAGCAACCCGTTGCACCTTCTCAACAGTGTTACCCTCCTCTGGTCATTGTACTCGTATGACCCCATACACGTATCTATCAACCCCCCTCTCCAATAGATGCATTCCCCCTCTTTTTTCACTTCTCAAAGTCAATTTCTCATTTTGTCTGTCAAAAAGGTCTGCCATATTGGTCAACTTACTTAGACTCTTTGATTGGTTAAAACAAATAAACTATATATATTCATTAAGTAACATGACATATGATTTCAAAAATAGGGCTTCTAAAGGAAAAAGACCACTCATTATTTTCCCATAAATTCGAACAACAACCAAATAAACCGTAGGCCCTCTCAGTACCTTACTATGAAAATTTTAGAAAATAATCCTTACCATCATTTTAAACTTCTATGCCCTAACGAGAAATACTGAAAAAAAAATGCTTTTATGGCGTTTGTAGTTCAAAATTGCAATTGTTTACAGCTAATGGCGATCAGCAGTAAATAACACGCTACGTCAAAAATTCAACCCTAACTCCTGGAATTCCCTTGATAATTCGATAGTTTCTTAATATTCCCTTATCCCATCATTTATTCCATACGTCAATAATTTTACTTTAAAATGAAAACAATTAAATAACTGATTTCAGTCAATGGCGTAACACCTACCAATGCAGTTCTCTGTTCAACATTCCATCACAAAAAAGCCATTTGTGAATCCGGGGATTTGGTGCGTTCAATCCAGTACTGTCTTGATGTCAGAAAATGAAGAAGCACCATTCCGAAAATTTCTGATTATCAAAATATCTTTGATATTTTGATAATCGGACATTGATGTTTTCAGGCAAGATTTTGCATGGAGTGGATAATTGTTGTTGACATTCCCAACATAATCATATACAGTAACCAGTATAACATGCATGAAGACTATACAAAGAACATTTTCTTTTATTTTTTCCTAAAGATTCTATAAGAAGATGGAATATTGTCTTGTTCTTCATGAGAGGGATAATCGGGAAAAAAGTTGTTTGCTTTCCTCAAAGTTAAGGCTAAAGAGAGACTCTCTGCAGAAGCTATTTCGAGTAGATTATAGCTAAAGAAATAATACGCAAGTGTCGTTAAAATATATAGGGGTAAAAAATGTTTGCTTGTTCAACATGCAAAAATGATTTGTTGTTTAAGTGTGAACTTCTTTCAACAATCAAACTAAATATTTACAAAATATTTAAATAAACTATATATATTAACATCAGTAATGTACAACTCAAAAATCATAAAGAAATGTCTGATGTCTTTTTTTAGCTCTTCTGAGCCAAAGGCTCAAAGAGCTAATGCTATGGCCATTTGTGCGGTGTGCGTTAACTTTTTAGAATATGGGCCATAACTCAAGAACCCCTTGGCCAATCAGTGTCAAATTTGTCACAGGGTACCCATGGCCCAAGGGCTACCCTTTATACTAAAATAAGGGTTTGGACCCTTAAACAAGGGGAGATAATAAGGAAAACAAAACCAAAAGTACTGGTTGTTTAAAAATATTCTTCTCCAGAACCACCTGGCAGATTTTCACCAAACTTACATACAAGGATCAGGATATGTTGGAGATTAAACATTGTTCAAGGCATGACCCTCGGGCAAAGGGCGTAGTCTCAAGGTCACTTCAAAGTTGACCTAAATTTACAAATAATAAAAACGTTTATATTTTGCTTACTATTAGGACTAGGATCATCAAATCTTGTAAGTTGATGCATCTCAAGACTTCACATCATGTTAACTCAAAAGTAGGTCACGGTGACCTACTTTTTAAATTTTGTGGGCATTTGTTTTCGAATTGATTTGAAGGCATATTTCGGGCACTTAAAGGCCTATGATCATCAAACTTTGTCAGTTGATGCATCTTGGGTCCTTGATCAACGTCAGCTTAAACGTAGGTCACCTTGACCTACTTTTTTAACTTTATGACTAATTCTTCTTAAAATATTTAATCCAATTATTTCAGACACTGAGAGGTTAAGAATCATCAAATCTTGTTAATTGATGCATCTTGGGACCTTAAAACATATTTATGAAAAAGTAGGTCACTGTGACCTACTTTTTGAATTTTGCAGGCATTTGTTTTCGAATTGTTTAAAAGGCATATTTTGATTACCTTCAGACCTAGGATCATCAAACTTGGTCAGCAGATGCATCTTGTGACTTTGAAAAATGTCGACCAAAATATAGGTCACGATGACCTAGTTTCAACATTTTATGGCTATATTTTAGTATCTTAGGTATTTATTGGCTTAGAATCATCAAACTTTGTGAGTTGATGCATCTTGGGTTTTCGGAGAGTAACAAACAAAAAGTAGATCACGGAGACCTACTTTTGACATTTTATGACTTTATTTAAGTAATTATGGTACTTATTGGCTTAGAATCATCAAACTTTGTAAGTTGATGCATCTTGGGTTTTCGAAGAATGATGTCCAAAACGTAGGTCACTGTGACCTACTTTCGACTTTTTATGGCCATATTTTAGTATCTTAGGTATTTATTGGCTTAGAATCATCAAACTTAGTGAGTTGATGCGTCTTGGGCTTTCGGAGAGTTATGACCAAAAAGTAGGTCACGGTGACCTACTTTTGACATTTTATGGCTTTATTTAAAAATCTACGGTACTTATTGGCTTAGAATCATCAAATTTTGTAAGTTGATGCATCTTGGGTTTTCGGAGAATGATGACCAAAAAGTAGGTCACTATGACCTACTTTCGACATTTTATGGCTTTATTTAAGTATCTATGGTACTAACTGGTTTAGAATCACTAAACTTTGTTTGTTGATGGATCTTTGGTTTTTATACGCCTGTCCTAAGACGGGACGTATTATTAGAGAATGTCGATCAAAAAGTAGGTCATGGTGACCTACTTTTGAATATCTCAGGTACTTTTTGGCTTAGAATCATCAAACTTTGTCAGTTGATGTATCTTTATTGGCTTAGAATCTTCTTTGTTTATTAATGCATCTTGAGTCCTCAGAAAACTTCAATCTTAATATAGGTCACTGTGATGTACTTACGGTTTTTTACATAGCTTTATTATTAAAACTATTTTCAGTCATTATTGGCTAAGTGTAACCAAGCGGAGATGGAAAACGCAGGTTCAGTTTAATAAATTTATTTGGAAATGAAAAAGCAATGGCAGATCTACAAATACAAAAACATATATACAATATCATAATACCCATAGACACTGAGACAAAATACTTTTATTTCCTATTCACCTCAAAAACAAGAAAATTTAAGTTTACTTAGCCCAAAACGTCATTTTCATAGTTTAAAATACCTTTCTTTCAAAAATGTGAAAAATACTTGAGATTATAACTTGGACTTAATAAATAAAATACAAAAATTCAATAGACTAAGAAAATTACCTTTCAAGTGGTGACAACGGGCAGCTGGTAATAGTTAAGTTAAATTTCCCGCACTGGCAGGGATGGGCCCATGCCTCAGTATATATATAGCAGAAAAACCGGTTTAACAAGGGGGTAAAAATTTACTGGCCAATGAGATTTTGTGAGTAGAATTCATGAATGGAGACTACTATCAAATATGGCATATAGTAAATTATAGCTCAGTAAGTTATTCAATAAAGATAAAAAATTATTTTAAATAAATATGACTCTGCCACATAAAAATCATCAAACTTTGTCAGTTGATGCAACTTGAGTCTTAGGATACTTAAGGTTAGAGGCTTCAAATAGAAGTGGTAGATTGTACAATTTATCAGAAGAGCGATTCAAGGCCCTTGGTCCTCTTGTTTTCTTGTCTTGCTTATCTTTCCCTTCATCCTCGAGCTCTGCCATCTTTATGGTAATTGCTATCTCTGGGTTATCCTCCCGTTCTCCTCTACAATCTTTATGGTAATTGCTTTCTGTTGGTTATCCCTCGCGTTCTCCTCTACCATCTTTATTGTAATTGCTTTCTTTGGCTTAATTTTCTGTTTCTCCTTTGCCATCTCTCTGTTAATTCCTTTACAAGGACAATTTTCTTCATGGCATAAGCTTCTTACTTTTCATAGAATGCTGTCGAACTACGAATTTTTCTTGGATAAATCTTCCTTGCATTTGCTTCATTAATTTGATTTTGACAAATAAATAAACAAGTTTTGATTTATTTGTGCATGAGTCTGCTACTTAGAATAAATAACAAAAAACAGTACAGAAATTGTTTTTCGATATACGTTAAATAATTTTCGTTTTAAATAGATGCTTATTTTCTATGATAATATAAATATTCAAAGACTTTGGTGTTAGTGGGGAAAGAATTCCCCTTTTCTTTCACACACTTGCTCCTACTTCTAAGAAATGCAAGGTTGACACCTTTAGTTCCGCAGAAAACTCGGAGAACTTGGAGTGGTTTTGAATAGCAATTTTTGCATATTCAAGGCTCGTCGTTTTTGTTACACAACTCGTCAACAATCGCCTCCAACTATTTTTTTATCTTGCTGCCAAACTCTTTCGCCAGTTAATTTTCTCCCTTTGAGCTTACGACTTTTAACATTTTGTGCTAAATAATTAAAACCTTTTCCTTTACCGGTGTGGCCGCCACCATGCTTGTTTTAGTAATATAAGAAAGGTAGGTCACGTGTATTGGAACTTTTTTTTTCAGGCGTTGACAGAGATGTAAGTGAAGCATGCGTAGCGTCCTGTGGTAAGAGAGTGGGTTGGTTGTAAGTTGCTTAACGTCCCTCTCTATTTTTCACTCATAGAAACGCCACTACTTGCCGGTGAAGAGCTTCAAAGTTTGTCCTATACTCGGCACTAAGGACCATTGAGCAGTAAGGGATTTTTCTCGTGCCAGCACCTACTGCGACACGGGACCTCGGTTTATACAATCTCATCCGAAGGACTGGTCTCCACGTCCAACAATGGAATTCGAACCTTCGATGTAAGGATCGACTTCTTACTTAGCGACTCTTGAACAGACGTTTTAATCACTTGGCCATGAAGGAGTGCCTACGGGCTGGAATATGCAAAGCATCCATGTCTTTAACTATACTCAGAATGATATCCGCTGCTTCACCTTCTGAAGAATCGATCCCTTGAATGAATAATCAAGGGCTTTCGGTAATTTTTGACAAAGAGACACTATTTTTCTCTTTTTGCAGATTTCCGCTTGACAGTGAGGAGGGATGAAAGATTAAAAACTTAAATCTATCCTTAATTCCCCAATGGCTAAACAAGGAGAAACAGACACGTGGAGCAAAGATTTCCAGTACTGCATTAGGCCAATTTTTCTGCACAGGATGTGGATGGATACCAAAAGAAAGATAAACATTGGATGAAAATAAACTTGGTTCCAGCTTCTTGGAAACATATATTTAGCAATGACGGCTGCTACAACATGAATATTTTCACTAAATGCCCGAAGCTTGAAAATCTCTCGTTTTCCGCTGGGTTATTTCTCTCGTTTTCCGCGGAGTTATCTCTCGTTTTCCACGGGGTTATCTCTCGTTTTCCGCGGGGTTATCTCTCTTGTTTTCTGCTGGGTGATCTCTCTCGTTTCCCGCGGGGTTATCTCTCGTTTTTCGCTGGGTGATCTCTCTCGTTTTCTTCGGGGTAATATCTCTAGTTTTCTTCGGGGTTATCTCTCTCGTTTTCTTCGGGGTAATCTCTCTCGTTTTCCTCTACCATCTTTTTGGAACATGTATTTGCTATCTCTATCTTTCCCGTTCTCCTCTGCCATCCTTATGTTAATTTCATCTCTGCCTTATGCTTCTACTTCTCTAAAATCTCTCTCTTAACTCTTTTATTTTGATATATAAATTCTCTTTTTTGGCTAAAGATTTCTGTTTTTTTTTCTTTCAATGCTGTCTGACTTTTTTCCTAATCATAACTATGTATTTATTTAGTTTAGTCTAGTGGACGGAACCCTAAATAATGAAGGGAATTTCGGTGATTTTTGCAAGAGACACTTTCTGGAAAGAACTGAATTTGAAAGTGCTTGTTTCGCCGTTTGCAGCTTTTGCAGTGAGAATAGATGGAAGATTAAAAATTTAAACCGATCTCTAATTCTCTTTTGTCTTAACAAGAAGACACTGGCACAAAGTGAAGCAGAATTTTCCATTAAGTGGCCATTTTTTTTCTGCACAAGATGGGGATGGAAACCAAAAGAAAAGTTAACATTCGGATGAAAATTCATCCGATTTTCCCCAAGTTTCCAGCTGCTTCAGAACACATTGCATGACTGCTTCCGCATCATGAATCAGTTTAACATATGGAGAAATGATGTGCAGTTTATTCATGAGGTTACTCTCACGTGATTTATTTCTCACTAATATTTACAAGATTCTGCATAAACTCAAATTATACCATTTTTTATTTTGTATCAAACCATGTAATAGTATTTCTTTCTATTTCTTGAAGTTCCAGTCATACATGTAGCTATATGGGTAGAATTGCGTGATTGTCAGTAGGCAATTGATGATACTGTTAGTTTAAATAAATATGTAGGTCAGACCAGTGCAAGAAATTGCCCTTTTATATTTAAAAGGTGGATGTAACTCTTCATAAAATGCAAAAAAAAAATCTATACATTATTATAAAAAAATAAAGAATATACTTCTGATTGCACCTTTAGATCGGTGGAAGAACTCTGATGCTAGTTGAATCTCGAGCTCGAGGCAATAAAAAGCACCCTGAACACAACTATCCTAAACCAAGTGATAAGGTTTTTTTCTTCACATTAATCAAAATTCCACTGAAAAGAAAATTTACTTAAAAATATTCACTTTGGGTGGTGGGCTCGACAGCAAAATCCATGGAGTGCACAGACTATGCGCTCTTGATTAGTCGAATGATTTTTCAATGTAAGGTGCATCTGGTTGATACAAGGCTTCTTATGACAGGAATGTCTGTCCTCAAGCTTGCACCAGAAAACATTGACTTGGTCAGCCTTATCTCCACCATAAGAGCATCCCGATGCTCTTTCTCAACAACAACACCTCCTCTGGCCATTGTACTCGTATGACCCCATACCCGTATCAATCAACCCGCCTCTCCAATAGATGCATTCCCCCTCTTTTTTCACTTTTCAAAGTCAATTTCTCTTTTTGTCTGTCAAAAATTTTTGCCATATTAGTCAACTTACTTAGACTCTTTGATTGGTTAAAACAAATAAACTATATTTATTCATTAAGTAACATGACATATGATTTCAAAAAACGGTAAAATTTAAATAATTTTCTTTTTAAATAGATGCTTGATCAGTTGAATATTTAGGTGTTTTAAGTTCTTCTATTTCTGAAAAATTTCTAAGATGTTTAAAGAATAATGAAGAAAGTCTGTGTTACCATGTTACATTGCATTAACCCGGCTCTGATTTTTATAAATGTTTTTTTTTATTTTGATATAGGTTTGCATATCTGATTAAATAAAAAATCAATACATAACCACCACCTGATATTGCTAGTTTTATGGTCAAAGACTAATAAATATATAACCACAATGCTACATTTCTGCAGCTTAGAGACTGACACACCAGGGGTAAAACGATACCCCCCCTTTTTTTTTGTCAGAATGGCAGATGAAATTTGTCAATTAAAAGTCAAAACCATTCTCCTTAATAATTACTTTGAGAGATAATGTGGATAAAGAAGCTGATCATTGATGTTTATTATGGATAAAATGATTAATATATTGACAAAATGGCTGTTTTAGAGTAAAAAGTCTTTAATTTCAGCAGTGAGGAATATTACAGGTACTCCACCGAACTTTAGGGTTGACGGTATAACACCAAGGGGCGGGCTCTCCATCCGGGTTCCTGCAGTAGTTGGATTGGTCGCTGAGATAAGTATATTTATGTGTGTTGGGGGTCTGGCTACTCCAAGCTTGACATAGGTCTCCGGTATCCGCCACGTTATGTGTTCCGTAGTACCGTTCTCCTTTAGGATCCGAGTTGGGTAGGCATTCTAGAGCTGGAGTCACTGTGAATGAGAAGTTATATGTAAAATTTAACTTTAAGTCTTTTAGGCATACACTGAATAAATTTATTTTCTTTATTAACAGTATTTGTATTTAAATATAATGTAAAAATCATCATTTTTCTGCACACTTTTGATCTTTTAGAATTAATTTGGTTTTTTTTTTAAATCTTAAGTTTTTATATATGAGGTTTATATATATATTTATATATCCATATATTTCAGCAAACTATTTGAAGGATGCGACCTTTCGTCATAGAGATTTTATAAAATGATTAAAAATCACATTTGTTTCTAAGATTTATCTTTCTTTTATGAGTGTTACTGGCACCTTACTACCATGTTTTAACTCTACCAAGCAATCGTAAGAGTAAATCTCAAATAGGAGCTTGACTATTTACCACAATCTGGAACATCACAGGTCTCAAAACGTTTATCAGTATCCATGGTGTAGCACCACGGGGCGGGTTCGCTGTCAGGATTCCTACAATAATTCTCAGGTAAGTCCTTTCCCACAGAATGTGAATGGGGAGTGTCTGACGCCCATGCCTGGCATGTCCTCCCCGATTTTGTGACGTTGATCTTCCCCCGATATTCCCAACCCGTGGTTGTTCTTTTACAATCGGCCTCCTCCACTTGAACTTTGAATTACATTTCAATTTGAAATTAAAGGAAATAATATTAAAACCAAGTGAACATCAGTTAAATTTCCGAAATAACATTTGGAATAATTTCAAATGTCGACAAGAAATAATACATTTAGTTACGAGAATTTAAACATGAAGTGTAAAACACTGATTAAATAGAAACACTGATGGACGTTACCTAAAATATTTTATAGCAGAATTAATATAACAAGTGTTAAGATTTAAATTTACCCTCTGTTTCACAATTATTCCCTATAAATCCCTCCAGACATGTGCATTTATAGGACGTTCCATCCACCTCACAACTTCCTCTGTTTTTACACGGATTAGGAAAACAAGGGGAATCCGCTACAAAACCAATCCAATATCACATACACGTATCTTCTTCATAGGCATCGGAAACGCGGGGGGGGGGGGGCTTAGCCCCCATCCCCCACTTTTTTTGCAAAAATAGACATCATATAGGCTTTGAAAATTGGGATTTACCTTTTTTGTTGGGTTAGCTAGCCCCCCCTCCCATTCAATTTTGCTTCCGACGCCCATGTTCTTTGTGAACTTATTTTCTTTATACTATGTTAAGTTTAGTCTACATGTGTATACACGGCTGTTCTCTTCAGGGAAGCAGACAGGCTTACGCCTACATCCACTTCTTTTCGCAGATCTTCATGTTGTTAGTCTGGAAAACGTTTAAATGTAGAACCGTCGACGGCCTACACTTCTCTGTAAAAAGAAGTGGATATAGGCAAAAATCTGTCCACTTCTCTAAAGAGAATAATACGTTGGCAAAATAATGTATGGAAGAAACGTCAAATATAGCTACCTAAAATTCTTTATGGGTTTGTTATTAATTTTAACCTTGTAAATTTACAAAAGGAGAAAATGTTTACGTTTTGAGAAGAAAGTTTTATTACCACAGGATTTTATTGCACAGTCTTCCTTGGTTGGACCGCTTTCTCCCTGAATGTAACACCATGGCTTAGATGACATATCAGGGTTCCTGCAGTAGTTTACGTTTTCCTTCATTGAATCTGAAATTCCGGCTTATGTTAATCATTTTGTAGGAATCTGAATGATTAGAAACATCAACATGTCTTGCTTAAATAATACTATAGTAGAAAGTGTGACAATTAAAAGGTTATCGAAAAAATGTACATTCTTGAGCATTAATCCGAGTTCTAGTCACTTGATTAAAAGCATAAACCTGTTTTGCTTAAGAATGCATGTAGAAAGTGTGGCAATTAAAGCTTATAAAAAAAATGTACATCCTTGATCTAATAAAAATGCATTCGGAAATATGAAATTCGATATGGGGACATACCATTTGGCCAGTTTAGACAAGTTTTCCCAGAAGCCGATTTAGAAATAGATCCAGCATAATCTAAACCCCTTCCTGTCATAATACAGTCACGTTGAATTTTTTCTGTAAAAGGATGCATACAAAGAATTTATGACATAGTTCATTTATTCAAAAAGATCTTTATAAATGAAGTAAGAAAGACTTTTTTCCATTAAAATTGTATGGTGTCTTGAAAGTAAGAAAAAAATATACAGATTTTTTTAATATTGGTCTTCTTTCATTGCATTAATATATATTAATTAATTGAGAAAACATATGAAGTAATGGGCAAATATCATAAAGTTATTTGAACCTTTCAGATGACACTGAAATTACTGAAATACAGTGATGTAGCATCGTTATTGAAAGGGGGCAGCCAGATATTTTTATTTACTTTCCTGAGAAAGTTCACAAGCAAAACAAAAAAAAAAAAAAAAGAAAGAAAGATAATTGCCTAAACTCGAAAATCCTATTTTCAATACCACTTAAATTCCTTCCAAACCAAATTGTTTTGCCCTTACAGTATACAGTAGAAAAAAGGGGGGGGGGGGGGGGCAGCAGCTTTTCAGTGAACATTTTCAATAGTAAGATTTATGTCTGGGAAAATAGTGGGGGGTCAGGTCCCCCTGTCCACCCCTGTTGCTACGTGCCCGAAATTATACACAAATCTACATTTAAATTCTTGACTAGTTATTTTAAATTACATTGCACACTGCTTTAATTTAATTATAAATATTTTATTTTAGATATGAAAATCAAATGAAAACATTTCTTTCTAGGTACCCCGAATTGTCCCAATCTAAAACATTACAAAATCAACATATATGTCATTGATCTTGTGAACTGGAAATGTTGAACTCTCCTTGAAATGTTATCTTTTATTTGGTTTTAAATTACCTTGTCAATTCTTTCAAGCTTTTATTAATAATTTACTTGTTCGACATTTTAATTTGGTGAATAATTACCTCCCACGGGACGAATGAAACTGTTTGCCTAGAATATCTAAATTATCAATTTTATGTGCGGGTCTGTCATTTTGTCCCGTAAACTATTTGTCCCTTTAGAATGTAGTGGAAAATTACTCTTTCAACCCTCCCTCCTTCAAAAGAAATTTTTTTTTAAAGAATTTCCCACGGCTTTACCGCATTGCTGTACATCACAAAGCTCCCAGCGAGTGTCGGGATCCTGTGTGTAACACCAGGCGCCTGCGCTGTTGTCCGTGTTCCTACAGTAGTTCTCGTCCTTCACCAGGTTGTTGTAGGAGTGAGTGTGTGGAGTCTGAGAGTCCCACCTCTGACAGGGGATGCCTGTCTTAGTATGGCTGACCGTCCCGCTGTAGTCTGCTTGGTTTGGTGTATAGGCACACTCGGTGGAAGCTGTTATAAATTGAATTGCTTATTTATTTCATTGCTCAAGATGATTTTGATAGTTTAAATATGATTATCCAAAAAATACTGTAAATGCACATGTTCAAATATTCGTGGGGGGTTAAATTTCGTTTATTTCGTTGTTAACAATTATTAACGAAATTAAATCCCACACGAAATTTTATATGACTATATACTGAATAGGCTTACTCTCAGAACATCAAAATAAAATGCCCACGAAACTATTTTTGATGACAAATCAGCGAAATTTTATCCCCACGAAAATTTGTGCTTCTACAGAAATAAGTATATATTTTACTTTTTTGGAATTCGAGTGCAGAAATGAATATCCAAGATCCATCAAACTTAATCAAAAGTATTATTGACTTTTTTTGGAAAAAATATTGATAAAAAAACACATTAACTGCTCAAGCATGAGACAAGGCCAAACATGATGATATGTGTTTTTTATTCAGAATTCAAGATCTTAATATGCAGGACATACCGCAGTATGGAACATCACACCAGTCCCATCTTGTTGATTCAGAGGTAGTGTAGCACCAGGGCTCAGGCTCATCAGCGATCCGACAGTAGTTAGACTGGTCAGCCAGGTAAGCGTACTCTTCAAAGAAAACATCAAGCTCAAATTGTACATTAATTACAATTTACACGTTCTCAATTTATCTTAAAGTATTCAATGTATAACGACCATATTTTGTACCTAATAAATTGAATGGTCTGATATTTTTTATCATGGTAGCATAAGGAAAATTTTAACAAATAAAAATACTCCACCGAAGGAATTTTGCTTATTGTCCAAATAATTGCACCTTGAATTTTACATTGAAGTCTATGGGCAGCTTATGTTTTCATAAGATATTGTAAAAAGTAATATGAATTTCAAAGAAATCTCTTGGTGAAAATATGCATAAACTCCCTCTTTATTAATATATGAAATAAAACGAATTGTGTACTGCAGATATTGTGAGAAATTAAAAATTTTCTACTTTTCATCAAGGGCAGATCACTCTTCAAAAACTTTTAACGTGCAAAATGACCGTCTCCTTACATGTTATCAGTCTTTTGAATTTGGTTCATTTCACTTTCACCGTTATCTAGAAATGTGTTTTTAACTAGTTTAAAATAATTTAAAGTTGTTCAAAATCCCTTCATTATACATTAAATACCTTAACAAAATCATAATATCATCATGTATAATTGTTTGTGATATATAAAGTTTGCCCAAATTTCAATAGTCTTAAGTTAGATATTTTTTAATACAGTAGGAATTAATTACTTGACGTTATTGAGTGCGGTTCGTTAGCTGCCCAGGCTTGACACGTGATCCCGCCTTTTGTGTAGGCACGTGTACCCTCATACTCCTTTCCCGGTTCAATGCATTCTTTTTTAGTGTTCATGTCTGAAAAGAAAAGTACAGTATTGTTTTAACGTTTTTTTTCCGCTTAAACTATCTTGTACCAGCAATTTTCTATATGTACCCTCTTTTAACCTGTTAGAATTATAAAACTAAATTCCTATATCTGTTTGTAATGTTTGATCCATCATGAAACTGAAACTAAATTAGTTTTAAGTCAGTTTTAAGTCGTTGCATTTTCAATGGCGATTTCAAGCTCAAACAGTTTGGTTTACAAAGATGGATTCAAAAGTTTTCATACAAAGGTGAATAAGATGCAGCATGGTTAATATATTGAGGTAGGAAATACAAATACATAGTAAATTAAATTTGTTAAATAAGTCGTATGTAACATTATATCACAGAATGTATTATCTCACTGGTGTATTTCAAGGTTATATCACCCCACCCTCCACTTCTACACTATACAGACTGAGTAACCAAGAAATTGTTTTCCTTCAGTTTGACTTCCTTTATTATACAACAGTACTCACCACACTGGCCCACCGCCCACGTGATCTCATCTAGCGCTACGTCACTATCCCACGCATCTCCTGTAATGGCCTCAAATGACAGCTAAAAATAAATTTGAAACAAATTCATTTTTTTTTTAATATTTCCAATCTGAAATTTTATTTATGACTCTTTATTTAACAAAGTAATATGTTTTGGAAATTGAGAAATTTTTTATTGTATTGCTGAATATTAAGTTTAGCAATATCATTTTTTAATTTACACGCAACACAGACCCCAAACGAAAATCCCCTTCAAACCCTCCACCTTCCAGAAAAAATCAAGGAAAACAAAGACTATTGTAAATTGAATATAAGATATTGGTCTTGACATATTACAAAGCATCTGTTAAGAATGCTTGATCACTACAAAATTGAACTACACACTAAAATTTCAATTCATTTACGTTAAGGACACCTTACATGTTATTTAATTAGAACTTTTAAGTGTTCAATGTAAAAATGTTTAAGTACACGACGATTTTATACTTTTAGTCCTGCTGTTGCCGGAACATTAACTTTCGCCGTCAGCCAATCAGATGCTTGGTTTCCTTCTTTGGTCCACAGTGAGGTCTTAGCTGCGTTTGTTCCCTCGGAAAATAGCGACAGCTTGTAAACGTTTCTTCCAAACATGTTGTACGCAAAAGAAAGACAACCGCTCTTCTCTGTTATCAATGAAAGGAAGCTAAAATTAACGTGCATGCATTTTATCGTGCAAACATTAACCAGCAACATGCTTAAGCAAATAAATGGAAAGAAAAACGAATGTGAGATTCAGGATTCTTGATTCTTTCCATCGAATTTTGTGAAAAGAGGCATTGATATTCAAACCATTTGGCTTAAATCAAGTGATATGTTACAATATACCTGGTAAGGATACTTTTGATTTGAGAATGGCCTTATCCCCGGGTTTCCTGGGTAAAGACATTTCAGCAAATAAGAATCTCTGTCCTCTGTAGGCCTCCTCCGGCCCCGTGCTCGTGGACAAACTATGTTTCTGTAATTAATGCAGTGTTATTTATACATTTGTAAACTATGTACAGCGTAAAACTTACAACAGTATCTTATAAGATATTTGAAAGAAGGGAGTTATCTGAAGAGAACATCCAATGTACATTGTATAAGACATGATTTCTGAAAATAAAACATTCTGATTATTCATTTATCACTGTTTTGGTTTTTGAAATGTATTTCTCATACTACATGTATACTTTCTTTGTTAATTAGTTTTATAAACTAAGCCTTATCTACGTGTAAATCATTATGAATTTAAAGAATATACAATGTATCAAGTTATCATAATCTATGCAAGTAATTTAACGATTTTTCTCTAAGTCCAGCATCATGGTTCATTTATCTAAATAACGACAAGGTTCGAAGTAAGTATCGAACATAGTTTAAAGTATTTTCCTAATGTCATTAATGTCAATATAAATGTATAATTTGGTAAAGGGAAACATGTTTTGAAAAGTAATTAAAAGAATAAATACGTACAAAACCAATACCCCATTCAAAGTCATCACCTTCCTGGATATTACTGAAGAAACACTTCTCAAACCTCTCAAAAGTACATTTAAGTTGAGCACCATCTACACAAAAAAGTCAAAATTTATGCCACTAACGAAAAGCAAAAAAAAAAAACAAAAAAAAATTCACTCAGTATCATTAATATACATGTAATGATTATAATAATATATCATCAGGATATAATGCAAAATTTTATCTTTATTACTGATAATAAATAAATAAAGACTTTCAAACCATTACAATTCTGACCTATTGTTCATGTATATTTTTTTGTCTTTGTTATACTTGTTTTTGAATAAACAATATTCAATAACAATAAATAAATAAAGTCCCTTTATTTGGTCAATCCATCGACGTAAAAATTTAACAGAAAGACACTATGATAACCTTAGGTCGGTAACAGACAATCTGTATTATACAAACCATACCTACATCTTGATCACAGCTTGGTCAAAAACAAAACTTTATCTGTACTGTGTAAACAACCCTACCTATAACTTGATCACAGTTGTCTCCCGTGTACCCTGGCTGACACACACACTTGTACTGACACGCCCTGGTCTGGGAGGGAACACACACGCCGTACTGACAGAGACTGTCCCTACAAACTACAAGATAAATAGTACTGTAAAGAAATGTATAAAGAAATCTGTAAGATTTTAAAACGTAATTCAATAAATATATATTTTCGATACCTTTCGATAATTTCCAAATGGACATTGAACAATTGATAAAAAATATCTCTTAAAAGTAGGGAAATATTTTTTTTTATTTACACTAAGAGCAAAACCAGTATAAGCTAGTTTATTTAAAAGATATGTTATTGTAATCAAGTGTTCTTACTGACAAAAATAGGATCTGTACTTTAGAAATAAGCGGATCTGTTCACAAAATATCATGTATGATAAAAACTTGACAAGTCTTGTTCTGTTATGATATATGGTTTTTTACTATATCCAAACGCCGCTTAGACCCCCCCCCCCTTTCGCAAATATAGACATAACATAGGCACTGAACACTGGGATGAAAGGTCGCGTCTACCCCCACCCCCCAATTTCAACATGCACGTTCTACTTTTGCTTAAAAAAGGGTAAATGGCAATGTTTATAACCAGAAGTCTCTGTCGAGACTGAAGCTCTACTGTACTTATAGCAAAGGAAGAGAAAAGTACTTAAGCAGTTGGGAATTGAAACTTTACAACAGCAATAAATAGAATAATGATCCTTGATAAAGTCTCTTTATATTCTTAGTGTAGTCTACTTGTGTGCCAAGTTATATTGAAATCAGACCAAAACTGTAGTAGGAGTAGCATTTTGAAAGAATTTCACAGAAATTTCTATTTTTAGTAACCACGGCAACACCGTTTATCGAAATCAAAAACCGATACACAGAATTATGTAACTTAGTGTAGTCTACTTGTGTGCCAAGTTATATTGAAATCAGACCAAAACTGTAGGAGGAGTAGCATTTTGAAAGAATTTCACAGAAATTTCTATTTTTAGTAACCACGGCAACACCATTTATCGAAATCAAAAACCGATACACAGAATTATGTAACTTAGTGTAGTCTACTTGTGTGCCAAGTTATATTGAAATCAGACCAAAACTGTAGGAGGAGTAGCATTTTGAAAAATTTCACAGAAATTTCTATTTTTAGTAACCACGGCAACACCGACTATCGAAATCAAAAACCGATATACAGAATTATGTATCTTAGTGTAGTCTACTTGTGTGCCAAGTTATATTGAAATCAGACCAAAACTGTAGGAGGAGTAGCATTTTGAAAGAATTTCACAGAAATTTCTATTTTTAGTAACCACGGCAACACCGATAATCGAAATCAAAAACCGATACACAGAATTATGTATCTTAGTGTAGTCTACTTGTGTGCCAAGTTATATTGAAATTAGACCAAAACTGTAGGAGGAGTAGCATTGTGTGTTTACAGACAGACAGACAGACGGACAGACGGACGGACGCCGGACGCATTACTATCGCATAAGCTCTTCTGGTCTCTGACCAGTAGAGCTAAAAATGGTAGTGAAAGTTCGATTCAACCCAACCAACCACCCCACCACAAAATAGGACATTTTGCTTTTTTTTTTTTGTTGGCTTGTCAAGTTTTTTTTTTATGTTTTGAAATTTTTTCTCCCAGCCACCCCCCCCCCCCAAACTTTCAGTTTGCTTCCGACGCCAATGATGTCATATGATATAATAAAAGAATTATGCTTCTTAAGGTTGAAGAATGGGAATTTTACCTTTGTTTGTGAAATGTTTTCAGATGAAAAGATATTTTGAATGAGAAAATACCTTCTTTCTCTTTTTCAAAATGAAGTTTGAAGCCTTTGTGTGTGACCCTGCTGCCCGCAAATTTGGTATCCATGGTAACGATCATTAACGTTGGTGAATCGACTGACGTCAGGAAGGTTTCTCCAACTACGTCACCACATCGGCTGTCCGTCAATAAATGAAATTATGATCAGTTAAATCAGCAAGCTATCATCTTATTATTTATATGACATGCATTACCTCAGGGTGTCGTATTTTTGTTTAAATGCTTTTTTATCATAATGTCTTTGTTGCAGTGCTTTAATTTAGTGTACTGTAATTTTTTTGAAATTGTGCTAAAGCTTATTCGTATATTTGTTAAAGTGGTAGTTTTTGTTTAATGAGTGAAAATACATGGGTTTAACCTTCAATTAATTTTTGTTGATTTAAATCTAAAAGAATTTATAGTCACTGTGTGCATTTTACTTAATTGAGTTATCAAAAATTTATTAATTTTCTATACAATTAAGTTTGCATGGCATTGCTTAACGAGTGTTTTAATTTGCCGGATGTGACGCTACCTTATGCCGGGTTGACCTGGAAGGTTATACTGTATCTCCAACCAATGGTAACATCGTACTGTTTTCGGGTTATAGGCCATGTGGAGGTCATCTATTGTCATCTTTATTATGTAACCTTCTGGTCCCTGTAATGTATAATTTATTAATTGATGCATATGCTAAGAAAATTTACTGCAACTCATCAGTTTCATAAAAGTAAAGCCAGCAGCAAATCGGTGTTGATATCTTCATAAATCAATCATAATTTTTATTTAAAAACCGAATATCACATAAGATAAAAAAGACATAGTGCTCAGATAAAAATTATTACATTACATTAGTTAAACCTCAGTAAAAAAAAACCTATTGTTTTGCATAGGCTACGTATTTTAAACTTGTGATGAGGAACAATGTAAGTATGAAACCGTAGAAAATTTTCTGAATTACCTTAACTGCCCATCTACAAATTTTCCCCTGTCCAATAGGGCCGGGATAATTTGGTGATGTGATTGTAACATCTTTGTTTGGCTCCAAAACAAGATCTGTCTCCTTCAGATAAACATATCCTCCACAATCTGATAATAATATGAACACGTCAAGATAATTTGAAACAAAAAATGAAGGCTTAATTGGCTCTCGCAAGATAACTTTATGTTTGTTTTAGAGAATATATAAATATCATTAAAATATGTTTAGTTGAAATCTATTGAAATAATTTTTTTCCCTAAAGAGAAATAAAATTTCTATAAGAAGTCAAACGACTTTCGATAAGATTATGTTTTTTACGTATGAAACATGTGCAGTTCTAGAAAAAAAAGTTGTAGGGGAATACGTTTTACAATTGAAATGCGGTAAACTTGTGCTTTATTTTAAAGTGAAACACTTTACATGTAAAAAATCGTGAAAGAAAGAGAATTGTTAATAACAAAATTTGAATTAAAATATTAATACCTGGATCTGTATCCACAGTCTCACACGTGGTCCCGGTAAATCCCTCAGGACAGCTGCACTGACACGTGAGGTTTACGTACCCGCCATTCTCACAGACAGGGGGTGACGTACAATGAGCTGCAAATATGAAAATTAATCTTAAAAAAAAGACATGAAATTACTGTGTAATGTTTTTTTCCTAGATTGTACAGGTAATATAATTTTTGTTCATAATTTCTCTGCAAGTTTAACAAGGTAAAATGTCCTTTACTGGCTATTACAAGCGACTTTCAACAGTTCACACAACCAATACAAGAGGGTGCAATAAATTGAAGTAAAAATATGTAACACAAGACAGAAATATAATTACTGCTTATAAGTTTGCGTGCTTATTATTACAAGTGTATGCAGTGTTTGTTTACTGTTATAAATTGTGTTAATTTATATCACAAATTTTTAATAAAATGTTTTCAATTTAATTTAACTTTAACACAAGACTTTTGTTTAAAAAAATGTTAAATTCAATTTTAGGAATGCATGCAGTGTGTCTGTTTACGTTAAATGCACCTACAATTAATTTAGTTCTATGTCAAGCTGACTTCCAAGATACAACTAATGTGTTTTTATGTGTTTGTTTACTGTTATAAATTGTGTTAATTTATAACATTGTTTGTTTTTACAAGGTTTTTGTTTTTTTTACGAGTTTGTGTGTGTTCATTACAAAAAAATTTGTGTTTGTTTAAAACATTGTTTTTGTGTGTGTATTACGGGTTTTGTGTTTAAGAAATAAAGTTGGCGTTTTTGTGAATGTTACAGGATACCGAGGCGTTAGCCCAGGCTTTTATATTTCAAAGAACATTTTGAGACGGGGGAGGTTATCCTGCATCTTTCACGACAACAAGGACTTCATTTCTATTCTGCTAAGATCGCTAAAATACGACTGAGCGTTTCCACTACAGAGAAACGAATTAGGTCACAATGTCTCGATTACGCTGTTCCATTTAACACCAGAGGGAAAATTTGTTTGCTTACCTGTGTTTGGAATGAAAACGATTTGGGCTTTTGTTGCAAAAAAATAGACGTTTTTAATTACAAATTTGTTCGTAATACATGTATGTATTGATTTTAATGAATACACAGTGACAAAATCATGTTCCTGCATGTTTTACTGCTTTATTGGGACACACATCACGTTGTTTAGATGTATAGAGAGGTCCATGGAATAGCTATAAAAAACGACATTCATTAGCAACTTTATGCAATTTACGGTGTTTAAACGGCAAAAGACGACACATCGACGCGGTTTAAACAAACATTTCATTCTACAGCCAAACGTGTTTCTGATCTGATAATTTTTTGATGACGTTCATGATTTATTTGAGAATAATGTCCGTGGCATTTCTTTGATCTCGGCAATAATCGTGGTAATTGTTCATAACCAGTGTTTGTTTATAAAAAGGTTTCGTGTGTATATACATGTGTTACAGGATTTTGTTCGTTATATTACAAGTGTTTGTTTATTACCAGTGCATTCGTACTGATCCAGAAGGTCCTTTATATCGTAGAAGGAGAAGATCTGGTTACTTGGGGCCTCAAGGAACAAGAGATTTTTGTCTTTTAAGTCTATTGTTGTTTTCCCATTGCCGAAAGACTAAAAAAGATATTTTATTGTGTTTCTAAACAAAAAAATTTATTTATTAAAAGAGTCCTTTAATAAACGCTGCATAAAATATTCAAACATTTTCACGATCCCTTTAATAAAATTTACAAAAAAGTACGCTTCTAACAGTGATGTGAAACACCCCTTTCCTTGTAAATGTCTGATTTTAGTAAACATACCGTGTAGCCATACTGCATAACACTTCCAACATCATAAGGGTTTCGATTGTATGTCAAGCGTCTGTAGAAATTATACTTCATATCGGGATCGATGTTCTTCCAAACAATCCTGACATACCTATCCCGATCACTTCGAGACTGTTCGTGTCTTTGTCCAAGCCTGTGCAACATTTCGTGGACCGCTGTACCGACCTAAATATGTGTTTATTGAAAAGAAAGCTGTAATGTCTATCTTAAGGACGTGAAAAGTACGTTTAACATTATTGGTTAACATCTTTTACGGATTTTACTCAACTGACAACTTACAATTCAATAATATTTTTTTTATTGTGTTACATACATGTAGTTATAGGGAAGAATTTGCCTTTTAACACATTGAATAAAATTGTTCTTTTCGATTATAGCTTTAAAAAAATATTTTGAGTTTCAGCAAAATTGCATTACCGATCCACATCCGGGTTCTGCTAATGTTATCACGTGTTCATCATTCCCGTAGAAGCCAACACCGGAACTACATCCTGAGCCACTGAAACAGTACACGTTTTTTAGTTCACTGAGATTGATTTAAGAGTTGCAGTATATACATAGGCGTCGGAACCGGGGGGGCTTAGCCCCCCCCCCCCCCCCACTTTTTTTCCAAATATATACTTAGTATAGATATTGAACATATCTTCGTATTTATATTTCCACAGATACGTCTTAGTATAGGTTAAAATAAAAGTGTTGGTGTTTGGAAGAAAATTTTTGGTACTGGAGTTCAAACCTGGCCCCCCCCCCCCCCGAAATATTTTCGTGTCTGGGAAATAGACATTTCCTTTTTTTTTTTTTTGGCTTGTCTGGTTTTTTTGGAGGTACAAAAAAAATTTTCTTACACTTAGCCCCCCCCACTTTCAATTTGCTTCCGACGCCAATGATATACATGTGTATATATCACTAATATTATTGGTATCTTGCTCCATATTCAGATTATGCCCATTTATATGCGTGACATATATTGTGAAACACCTTGTATATAAACATGTGTATATATCACTAAAATGTGAAAAAAATCCTGTGTTTCTCTGCTAGGTTTTACATGTCAAGTTCAAGTTCCCTGACTGACCTTTGAACTCGAACATATCCCGTATGTCCAACTTCCGCTGTTACTTCGGATGACCTTGGCTTCCAGCGAATACAAGTGAGTTCATTAAATAACGCTATGGCGTCCTGGAATGGTTCTCTATTGGCAACTGGAAAAGAAGATTAAGATACTAGTTGTCGTGGAAATAATCTTTTGGCCTTATATTGAAAAGAATACGGAATGTAGAATACGGTATATGTTTGATTTTGGTCTTGACTGCAGTCAGCTAGATAATAATGCAGAAATAAATGTATTGCTTTTCGGCTGTCAAACGTTGATAGCCAAAATGGTCTACAGAAATCAATGGTAAAATCCTACCTAAATTATTGTCAAAAATGTAAGGAACAATGCCCTTGGGCCAGTTTTGCCAATTCGGTCCAAAGTTTCTTTTTCTGCGTTTCTATATATACAAAAAAAAAGAGTTTTATTGCATTTGAATTCCTCCATTAGGCAACTTCCCTTTTTCGGCAAGAGACATTAAAATATTATTTTCTAAGTTTATTATTCATGAAAATGATTTTGATTAATAACTGTATGATTTGTACAGGTCATAGGGATGTACCTCCTTTCCCGGTTCCCCTTCCTTGTCCGTTTCCTCTTTTCTCTCAATGGTTCTGTCCAATTTCTGTTCCTTTAACTTTTCTGAATCCTCTATGTGAAGACCCTTAGACTGTAATATAAAGAAATTTTACTGTTTAGGTTTCAGTTTTGAATATAAATCTTGCTCTTTTTTTCTTTTGTTATATTCTAAAATAATGTGCTTTCGGACCATACGTTACATGCCATCTTATGTACTATGTCCATACATGAAAAGAATGATTTTTTTTAACATTCTAATCAAAGTTATACATGTTTTTCTTTTTGATGTTATTTAAAAATAATGATACAGTAATAAGATTTGGCTATTTAAAAATCCTTGTTTTTATGACAAGAAAAATATTTCAAACACGAAGTTAAAACCGGTTCTCCTACAAAATGTGTTTTATAAAGATGTATATGAGAAACTCTTCTCTTATGCAACAGGAACATGACTGAAATATTGCAGATGGCATTAAACAAAATGAATACATGTATGTCATTTATACATGTAAAAAAAAAATAAGAAACCGGTAAAATCTATGTTATAAATGTATGTCCTTTAAAAAAGTTTTGATAGTCTGAACTATACGGTCTACTCACATGCTGGACTTTCCCATTCACAACTACACCAAAACTAGACAACAGCTGATCATACGGATCATCGGGATCGATATTCTAAAAAAAATAAACAATTGTTAATACCTTTTTCTACAATGTACCCAATCATGTACAATGATAAATGAGTTATAAATTATATATAACACGCAAATAGTTGCATACCTTATTATCTATTTCGTTTTCGTTACGTGTCTGGTTTTTGCCTTTATTTTCCCGCTGTTCTTCCACCTTAAAAATCGTATCAAATAAAGGAATTTCTTTCAAAGAAGTTCAACTTTTTTTTTTATTATCATTGTTTGAGTTTTTTAAGATATAAATCTACTTCTCTAAGTAACAAGTATTCATTTGAATGAATTCTTCTTGATAATTTCCTATCAATTTTGGAGGCAAACTAAAACCTTCATTAAAATGTTTACCCCTTACCCGGATTGCCTCGTTTTCAGCAAGGTCTAAAAGTCTCCTTATATCTTCTACCAGTCGGTCCTTTAAAGCTTTGAACATGAAACGAAAATTGCCAAGTACAACATATATGCTGAGAAATTGACTGTACGAATTCTACAGATAGAATAAAAAAAAATGTGTCTTGAAATGAAGTGTTATAAAAACTGGTTATGGAAGTGATTGATCATTAGAGGGTGTTTACACCTCTACAACACCTGATCCTATCTCCGGAATTTTTGGCTATCCATGTTTTATGTACACTTCACTGTTTTATGTTTTTTGCACGTGGATATTTTTTCTGATCGATTACCGTCTTTAATATCACATTTTCCATTATTTACACACTGAGTTATCCACGGATTTTTTCCGTTGTCTTCCGATCATGACAAGGAACACGCGGCGGGTTTTACTGGTCGGCAGGGGATGCTCATTTCCTCCATGGCACCAGATCCCACCTCTGATGTTTAGGAGCTCCTTGTTTGCTTCGTTCCTACGTTGTTAATGTGAATGGGCTTTTGAGCTCGAATACTATATTTTATCTACCCATGTCATTTAAGGAAGTTATGTAGATGAATATTTGCTAACAAAATACACACTGAAAATGCTTTGGTTTTGATTATAAAATGTCAAAAAAATCTCAAAGACTTTTTTATATATACGTTAAACATGTTTGCCAATTATTTATATGTATATCATATCGGATTTCCATTTTCAAGTACCAATAATGTCTCGGGTACCATTGGTGGATTGGGGGGCGCCCTCTCGAATTGTCAAACTTAGTGTAAATCATAGCTTCATCGAGAAAATTTACAAATGATTACTAGGTAGACCTCATCTTTACCCTACAAATCTCTAGAATCCAGGATATTCCGGGGACTTCGCCCCCTGGATCCACTGCGGGTTTCAAGACACAGACACAAGTCTACTTTTGGCGCCCCCTTTAACTTCAATTCCTGGATCCGCGCCTGGGTACATAAGATAATATGTGCAGCAATTCAGGAGGATTTCTCCATATGGTAACTATTTAGTATAACTTATTTGGACAAACTCACGAGAAATAATAAATCACGTCTTATTAATTTTCGCTGAAAGACTTATAAAACAACTGTTATTAAGAGCAATTTATTTGCTGACCGTGCTATAAGTATGATTATTAAATAATATATTTCTTCTACTATGTATTTAAAGTATATACCACACAAACGAATACAAGTTTACTTGTGTTTAATTTATCGTATTCGGGGAGCATTTTTTTATAGCGTGCGTGGCCCTATTTACACGAATATGTTTATATTTCAATTCCAAAAATATATTAAATTTTGTATTTTTTTTTTCCACATGGCTTAACAGTTTCAATAAAAAAAAATTGATTGCTGTTGGAAGGCTTTTTAGGGAGAGATAAATTGTTCAGCATGAAAAACGCTGACAATCAAAGAACGATGATATATAAAGCATGTGATCTACATTTGGAACAAATAAAAAGCATTCCTGTTCTGAATCATTCATATCGTTTATCTTTCGGATCTCAAACTTCAAACAGTAAAACTAAAATCATATATTTGTAAAGACGCATGCTTTCTCACGATGTGAAGAGACATAAAAGAAACTTTGTTAAAATCGTTACTTTATTTATTTCATGGTACGTGAATCCTTTAATTGAAAGTTGACCATTTTAACAAGCATAAGATACAATTTATATTCATGCCCAAGGGCTATTTTATATCCACGCCCTGTATTTACATTGTGATTTCTAAATTGAAAGTTAATTTGGTTCCTATCAATTTTATCCTTATTTCAGATTTGATTAAGTGCCGCAGGAGTTCTTTGCGTAAGTAGACATTCATTAATAATGTCTTCCCCGACACAGTGCAGATTTCATGAATATAAATAACTCGAAGTCAAACCTTCTACATGTTGTCAACAGCAAAATCGTCGGATTTCATTATACTTGACGACTGAAATGACCAAATTGAAAATTTTCGACATCTTCGTTAAAGAATTATACAGCCAATATTTTAACATTTAAAGTGCATGTTGCATTTAATGAAAACTGCGCTTGATTTATACTGCACTCGATTCAGGTATATTTACGAAAGCTATTTTTGGTTTATTTAATTAAGACGAAAAATATGCACTAAATCAATCACACCAACTTCAAAACATCAAGTACATGTAGAATCATCGTCGCAAACCACGACCAAAATGTAAGATCCTCTCCCATTCTGGAAAGAGCTTTGTGCGGACTCTGGACGGTGGCTTGACATGATGATGTAGAATGTTTATTTATAATAGTGCTTAGTCTCAACTTCTTCCCAAATACATCGTTCATATTTATTTATATTGTGCATATTGTGTTTAGGAGAAAAATAAAAATAAAATCTTAGGTGCTAAATTTGATAAACGGATCACATATTCATTTCTATATTATCATTAAAAAAGAAAAGAACTATTCTTTTTCTCTCCGTAGTATGCTTATTATAACTGTGAAAAAAACATTTAGGAAACTCCTGCAATGGATTTTTTTTTTCATTAATTTATCTTGCGTTTTCCTTGCATCAAATTTTCCCCTAAAAAAATATATTCTTTCTGTTCACTCGTTTAGACGTTGCTTAAATGCATAAAGATTTCCGAAAAGGAAAAGTCGCCGTGTGACGCAGTGATTAAACAATTTCTAAGGAGTTGGTTCTTTCAATGATGTGGAGACCGTTCCTTTAAATAAAACTGGATAAAGTAACAATTTAAACTCAATATGATTTTAAAAAATATCAATACATAAATACCCATGCATAAAACCATTTAAGAACATTGACTTTTACTTGTCAATTTTGACAAATAACTTTATTTCAAGCAAAATTGGCTCCATTTTTCATCCTCAGCCTCCATTAAAGAATAAGGCAGTATACTCTTGATTTAATTTTCTTGAATGCTTTGCATCAAAAGAAACGAAAAATAAATCATGTAAATCTTATAAATAATTATTTTATTATAGAAAAGTTTAAAGAAAATAAATATAGATTAAAAACTCCTCTTCTTGTTAAAAAAATATTAGTGTAGCATGAAAGAAACATCAAAAGATCTCTTGTTGAATTTATCGTGATTTTCTGTTTTATTTAATACTGAGTATATCGGCACAATCTCTTCGTTTGAAAGTTGATAGGCAGTCCGTTTGTACAGTGCAGAAAGGTTAATACAGCGAAGTTTAAAAAAATAAAATACACAATGTGTTATAGAAGCTAAAAGTGACATTTTATACCCAATTTCAGTTTTACCTGTATAAAATACAATGTTCACAAAACCCTATTCGGAAGCTTAAACATATTTCATTGTAGAGCTTCGTTATGATGGAGTCTACTTGGAAAAAATAATAATGTAAGGAAATTAAGGGGGTGTCGGCAATCGATGCTGTAATCAAGTATGTCTAGTTAATATTCTCGAAAAAAAAAAACTCGACCAATACTTTCGTATTTCTAAGACAATTTGTTTCCGGTTATTATTTATATACGACTGGAAGGGAATACACACTTGAAATGTAAATTTCCTTATTTAAGGTTTTACTTAACATTAATGATATTATCAATTAAATGAAAAAAGAAGAATTGATCATTTATTCTTCATTTTTTATGTAGTATATCAGAAATCTCAACATAAAATCTCAACTTAAATATTTTACAAATAAATAACATATCGCAAGTTACATTATTATAATAATAAAAATATGCGGTCATATCACTTGATTACAAAATTGAATTCTCCAATCACATGCACCATTTTTGTACAATTTTATTTTTACCATTTTTGTTCAATTTTATTGTACAAAAATGAAGAATAAGTGCTAGCTAAAATAAACACAGCAATTTTAGCAAAATATACCTGAAAAACATGTATCGGAATTTATTATTTAAACATGCATATCAGGAGATGGGTAAAAATTATGTATATTTTACCTTTCTCTTTGGGTCTTGCCCCTGAGTGTAAAAATGAAGTAACGATCACCAATACAAAGAGAATTCCCTGTCCCCTCCACATTTTTCAGATGGACACAGTTTACTGTGCCACTTGTGAAAAAATAAACCTTTATATACGTCTGTATTCAAAATTGGCCAGGTGGGTCATGTAGAATTAAATAGCTGGTGTAACTAATATTCTCGTGATGTTTTTACTTTCTCTGTAGTATTTCTTTTTAAGTGCAATAAATGTTTCACCTGTAAAAGAAAGTATAACCTTATCAAAATATTTTACCTACCCTAATGTTTATTAAGCAATCTTCGTAGAACATTTCTACAATTTATTTTACGTCAACAAATCTCCTTCTCCTATTTCTGATCAAGACGAATTGTTACATTTGCTTTTCTGTGTTGTAGAGAACTGAAATAAAGAAATTGAAAGAAAAAGTGAACAAGCTCATATGCCCCACGCTCCCCAAAAATCGAAGTGCCGAAATTCCCTTAATAAATAAAGGAAATGGAATTTCATTGTAATATGCACAACTATACATTGTATCTAAATATCTGCGAAGTTCAGCGGCTTATGATGAGTTGGTTTGACAAACTGTTCATCTCTATATTCAAGGTATGGCCAAAATTCTAAGTTGAAAAGTGCCGAAATTCCAAGAAAAAAATAAATGAATCCGAATTATCTGGTGATTTACATATTGTGTCCTAAATATCTGCAGAGTTTGACGAAATTCGGTGCAGCAGTTCATGGGGAGATGAGCCAACAAACTGTTCATCTCTATATTCAAGATTTGGCTTAAAATCTAAGTTGAAAAGTGCCGAAATTCCCAAAAAAAATAAAGGAATCGGAATTTTCTAGTAATATCCATATCTACACATTGTGTACGAAATATCTGCAAAATTTGACAATATTCTGTGCAGCAGGTTATGAGGAGTTCACCTGACAAAAAAAAAAACAGGACTGACGGACTGATAGACGGGTCAAAACATTATACACTCTACCTCCTGCAACTTGTTGCATGGGGTATAAATATTTTATCTTCCAAGCTCGGTCCCGTGTCACGGGAGGCGTTGGCACGATAAAAAGCCCTCACTGCTCAATGGCCCTAAGTGCAGGGTAAAGATCAAAATTTGAAGCCCTTCATCGGTATATGGGGAGTGAAAAAACTCGAATGGGACGTAAAATAACACACAATCAATCAATCAATCCAAAGTAAAAATCTTCGTTACAAGCGAAAAAAATCCTTCTTATAAACTTCCCTATTCAGACTATAAGACACATTTCGATTTTTTTCCCTGATATTTGAGTAAATCAATGAATATAACAACCTTTTTTAACACGAACATGTACATTACATTAGGTAAATTGTTGGTATTACAATGCATTAAATGCGGCTTATAATATCGATATCTAAGGTCTCTGACCCTGAATAATAGAAAAAAAATACATAATAATGTTATCTAAGAAAACGATCAAGCTTTGTATTTAGCCATCATCGATATCATGACTTATTGAGAGATCATCTTTGTTGATAACAACATCTGTATTAAGCAGAAAAGACCTGTTTAATCTGTTTTGATACTTTTCTTTTGAAACACGCCTGAAAAAAATAATTCGCTTTTATTCTAGTTAAGAGTGATTACTATCAAGAAAAATATCAAATAAAATTTGTTTAGTACCCCCTTTTTTTGAAAGTCAAGTGATTGTTTTGAGTATCCAATGACAGGTCAATAGCAAACATAGTGTATATGTATATACATTTTTTTTAAATGAACTTACTTTTAAAGCAGTAATAAAATAAATCTCAAACAAAAAAAAAACTAATTTAAAAAAAAAACAAGAAATTTTCAAATCTTATCTTAAAACATTCGTTCTTTTTTTTTAAATACATACAGTGTACATGATTTTTTTTCTCCAAAAATACAAATATAGATTTTCAAATATAAACCTATCTTTAAAACATTGAGTCTTTTATTAAAATTGTTACATTAAATATTTTCAAATCAAACCCTATTTCATTTGTTTATAGAATAGCCCAGCACACCTACTTAAGAAGTTCCAATGAAAAGCACCCGTCAGAAAGTTTTTTATGATTTCTATCATATGTTTTCGATTCTTTCTCATCAAAGAAGTTTTTAACATTATGCGTTTTTTCCCAATTGCAGAATATGAATCATGACAGAGGTGTTCAAAGTATACGTAGACAAAGTTCGTCATGCATTGTATTTTTATATTATGGAAAAACAGCCTGTATCCTGATGCTTAAAAGCTACAGTTCACCTAAAGTATGACGCGAGATGCATTGATCGAGCCAGTCAGTGTCAAGTGTATTAAAACCTTTTAAAAAGGAAAAACCTTGAACCTGAAAAGAAAAGCATTTTACACAGATAAAAAGGAATTATATTTGATGTAAAAGAGACAATTTTTTCAGTTAAAAATTTAACTAATGTATCGAAGAGATATGGAAATGCTACTTAAAGATAGACTGAAATAGTAATTTATAAAGATCTGTCAATGGAGTCTGTTCCCATTTTACGGATGAATCGACGGTAAAATTACAATACATTAAAACATAAAAGAAGTTATGAATGCTTCAGTGTTTATCAACACATCGTGCCAAATTAAGAGCAAAGTAAACATGTTTTTAAAACATTATTCACAACAATTTATGTGAGGAATCTGTAAAGGATGCATAAAATTGTTAAGAAAACAACTCAATGATCTCAATATTCCATTTTAAACACCAAACAAGAAAATGCGCAAAACTGTGAGAGGATATAACCTTCTGCAGAATGTAAACAAAATTGAAAAAAATGATCAAATAAAATTATAAAAGCCCCTGCCTCCCATGTAATTATAATGGTAATGTCTATGTTTCGCTTTTGGTGACATAAAACAAGTCCCAAATCAACAAAATTAAAATAGGTGCAGTGACACAATGAAATAAATGATCTCTGCACGTGAAAGTATCATTAAATTTAATTCAGGTGTTGCGGATGAGAGATGGGTACCCTTCCATACTACAGAAAGAATTGCCGTATCAATGGTTTGCTACGTAAACGATCACAATGTAAAATACGAAGTGCACAATGACACAACGTCACAAAGATTCTATGAAAGTTTCTTTAAATTTCACCTCATTACCTTGACCTTCGAGTTTGACCCACTTTAACGAAAAAATTCCGTTCCTTAACTATAGTCATAGGTTTTGAACAGTTGGGGCTAGGGCTTTCATACTTTACATATTTATTCACTGTAAAAACACCTATTTCAATGTTCTTTCATTAGCTCTAAAAAGAATATTCGACCTATTGACCTTCAACTTAAAAGTTTGCCCCACTTTGGAAAAAAAAAAACCTTGACCATAACTTTTGAACCGTTAGTTTTGTTTGTATGTTTCTTTAACATCCCTCTCGAGACATTTTCACTCATATGGAGACGCCAACACTTGCCAGTGGAGAGCTGCAAATTTTGTCCTATACTCGGCCATTGAGCAGGGATGTATCTTTATCGTGCCAGCGTGCACCTTCTGCGACACGGGACCTCAATTTATATGATATCATCTGAAGGACTGGTCTCCACGTCCTACAGTGGGATTCGAACCCGCGAAGTAAGGCTCAACTCCCTACTGCGCTACTCTAAAGCAAACGCTCTAAACACTGCGCCACGCGGGCGACTTTAACAGTTTGTACATGTACAAGAGCTATAATATTTAACGGTCTATCCTTTTTGAAAATAACTTTCTTTAGATACAAGCAATTTTGACCTTGACCTTATCATGAGAATTTGACCCACTTAAAAAAATTTTAACCTTCACTTTTGAACTGCTACTATTAAGGCTTTCATATTTCACAGGTGTATTCCTTGTGAGCAGACCTTCCTCTGATAATTACCAACAATTTTGACCTCGGAACACTGCATTTGAAAGATTTCAATCCTCGCTGCAATACGGGGGCATTGGTGTTTCACAAATATATCTTGTAAATATAGAAAACAATTATTGCTTGTTTATTATTTAATCTTTCATTCAAGAATGTTTAAACCATCAAAAGTTAAGGCTTAAAATTAAGATCTTTACTCGGCACTCAGAGCCATTGAGCAGTGAGGGATATTTATCTACTCGGCACTCAGTGCCATTGAGCAGGGAGGAATCCTTTTCGTGCCAGCAATAAATGCTTACACTGGTACGTAGCAGGGACGTAGCAACAAGGGGTCAGGGGGGCCTGCCCCCCCCCCCCCCCACTTTTTTCCCCAACATTACCTTGACTATTGAAAATGTCCATTGAAAGGTTGATTACCCCCTCCCCCCACTTCTTACCACAGTATAGTGATATCAAGGAAATGTAGTATTGTGTGCAGAAAAAAATTGGAAGTGAAAGGAAGTTGGTCTTGAAAAAAAAAAAAAGATGGCCACTCCCCCCCCCCCCAAAAAAAAAAAAATAGGATTTTCGAGTTTGGGCAATTGCTCTTTTTTTTTTTTTGCTTGTCAACTTTAACAGGTGATTAAAAACTACCTCTTGGAAATAACGGCATTCCATCGATGATAACTTGTAATACTCAGACATTGGCGTCTTGGGAAGACCCCTAATCTTGGGGAAGTGAGAGCGAAGTCATTATACATGGACTACATGTAAACAAAATAAGGTAGATCTCGTCCTATACATGTAACAGACTCGGAGTATTACTAACTCGGCCTATAACGGAGTCGGCCTACCGCTGAAACAGAGAAATTTACGTGATTTGACAAACTTTGTGACTTTTTCATAAATCATGGCATGTTGTATACTTGCGATCGAAATATTGCATAAATAGAGCGATCGAAATATCACACAAAAAGAGTAATAATTTTTAATTTATATAAATCGTACATGATGAAATGTTCACTAAAAAGGAGAGCAGACGATAAAAGAAGTTCACTGAAGAGCACATTCCATAGTACAAGTAAAAACTCGGAAGTTCATGTCAGAGCACATATTACACTCCTTACAATACACAATAACACTGAAGTTCATTAGATCTATCCACACTCGCTGAGGAACTAGGATACAGTGCGCTGCCCATCCCCATACTCTTCCCATGTCTGGTGGAGCCGGCATTCCATCCTGCGCTGTTTTTGTCGTTGGTCCCGGATTCGTTCTTCATTAACCGGTTGATGGGTACGTTTGACTATGTTTGCCTCTCGCGTAGAGCTACAACACTGTGTAGAAGGATCTGTGGCCTCCTCCCATGTCTGCATCGATCCTTGTGTGGTAGACTTAAGTTAAGGTTTAATTATTTTATTTGTTGAAGATGACAAGAACATACCACCATTATTGTTCCTGGTTTTACTCTTAAAATGCACGAAAACCCTGGAGCTTCCGGGAGCATGTTCCGTGGACCCCCACCATTCAATGTATGACTAGTATCAATAATGCCGTACTTTGATACATAACTAACCCGAATACCACTATTATTGTGCCAGCTTTTGCTCTTCAAATACACAAAACCCAGGAGCTGAGCCCCCTGAGCCCCCAACAGGGCTTTGCCCTAGACCCAATGGGGGCTTTAAGGTGGCAACCAGACCTCTGCCTGAACAATCTTATCCACGCCCCACCCCCACCCCATTTAATCATAAATCATGTATCCGCCCATGCATACTAGAAAAATTATGTTAAATTACTATATAAGTATATAAATGTACATGTATTTAACTTCGACGTCATTGTTGACTCTGACAGAATAAATGCAGATGGACAAGTTCACCGTGTAGCCAACAAGGTTCTTTAGCTCGGTGGATGTAGCTCTCTGACTTAGGCGCTGGAATGCTGGCTCTCTGACGGTGGATGGAAGAAATGGCCGCGCCTTGAGCATTCTGATGTATTGATACTCTGCCCACCCCCCCCCCCCTCTCATAACCTTCTTGTTTTATTTTTTTTTCTTTTAAAAAGTCGTACATAAATAAAGTTGTATATAACTTGTTTCCCATATATACTCAATCAAAGATATGTTCAAAACAAAACAAAAAATTAAACAAGGACAACAATACATAGCAAATGTGATGAACATTCTAATCATCCTATTATTTATACGAGAGGCTAACGGGCCTTATACATGTAGGTCACCTGAGTATCACGTAACAACTTTACAACAATTGAATTTGGTTCATCTTTCAAACCAGAGACCCTGAAATTCACAAATTTGAAAGAAGCATCATTAACAGTGCGTCATTTAACCCAGAATACGTCATTCGTCCGGACTTTGGACTACTACTTTTCCAAAGATACATGCAAACCATTTATGTCATCTGGTGGGACTTTTTAAATAACACAACAATGATAAACATTTACACCTGAATATCTCTATTTCAAAGATATAACACCTGCAATCAAGAAATCTCATGGGATATTGGTGGGATTTTCTCTCCTAACCAATATCCCACCATTATTCTATAGGAGAAAAATGTGTCTTGTTGGATTTTTTTCGCCCATACAATCAAACGTACCATATTTTTTAACCTTTTTATGGGATTTTTTCTCCTATTATATGTAAAATGGGACAAGAGGTCCTAAATTGTCACAAATAGGATTAAAAGATTTCTATCAAAATGATTTATAGAATATTTAATCTACGGGAAAGCTGTTGTAAGGAAGGTATAGACATTGTCAGTACAACTCTTTATTACCTTCTATTATAGTAGTCTAATCACCAGTTAAAATATCTCAGTCTGAGAAAAATTCTCATGTGAATCTTCACACTTTGATATCTAATTTCTGCCAATAAGTAATAAACTTTACTTATAAAAAATAATTGTGTTCATGTGTTTTATTTTTAAAAAATTAAACACATTTTAAACATACATTTAATTGTCTGCAATGCTGCTTGAGAGTTTCCAGTACTGCTGGTGCCTCTGTCTCCTCAGTATTGGACAGCAATGTTCCATGCTTGGATGCCGGTTGTGGCATTTATGCACTCTGCTTCCAGATGCCTCGTCCACCAATCGATGTCGGTTTGGGACAATTTCCTGAGGTTCCCCTCAATAGCATCAATTGCCTTCTTTTCCTTCTCTGTGACAGGACCTATAGTTAACTATAGTTTACTATAGTTAACTATAGTGATAACTTTGACACTTTGAAAACTTTGATTTACTATAGTGCTAACTTTGACACTTTGAAAAACTTTAACGAAAACTTTGATACTTTGACGAATACTTTGACACTTTGAAAAACTTTGGCGAAAACTTTGACACTTTGAAAAACTTTGGCGAAAACTTTGACACTTTGAAAAACTTTTACGAAAACTTTGACACTTTGAAAAACTTTGGCGAAAGCTTTGACACTTTGAAAAACGTATCGTAAACTTTGATACTTAGAAAAAGTTTATTGTAAACTTTGATACTTTGAAAAACTTTATCGAAAACATTGACACTTTAAATAATTTTATCGAAAACTTTGATACTCTGAAAAACTTTGACTAAAAATTTGACACTTTGAAAAACTTTGGCGAAAACATTGACACTTTGAAAAACTTTATCGGAAACTTTGACACTTTGAAAAACTTTGGCGAAAGCTTTGACACTTTGAAAAACTTTATCGTAAACTTTGAAAAACTTTGACGAAAACTTTGACACTTTGAAAAACTTTGACGAAAAATTTGACACTTTGAAAAACTTTGGCGAAAACTTTGACACTTTGAGAAACTTTGGCGAAAACTTTGACACTTTGAAAAACTTTGACGAAAACTTTGACACTTTGAGAAACTTTGGCGAAAACTTTGACACTTTGAAAAACTTTGGCGAAAACTTTGACACTATGATTTACTATAGTTAACTATAGTAAACTATAGTTAACTATAGTTAACTATAGTATTTTTTTGTTAGGGTCTGAAAAACATTGGCCGGTGCTTTGACATCCGACGTCTTGTAGGCTGTACACTTGAGTGATCACTTCTTAAAGCCCATCTGTACACTACCACCTACTTCCCTGAATCTAAATATGTGGTGGTTGCTTTGGTCGGGTAAACAATCCTCAATGATGGTTGCTCACTGTAAAAACATATCCGGGTTTAAAGTCGTGCCGCTAAGACATGTTTGTATATATTTTGGTTTTCGAAACACGGGAAGGTAAAGAGAATTTATAGTAGTTCATAAAAAATGTCAAACAGTTTAAACATTCCTGAAGACATTGGAACAGGCATTAAACTGCGAAGGCCCGTTTTCCTCCTGAATTTGTCAGGATCACATAACATTTTAATGGAAAGTAACGAAAAATTACAAACCCCTTCCCAACTCTTGCCCAAGGAAAGACAGACCCAATGTGAAAGGAAATAGGTAGAAAGTCGCCTGTATTAAAGAGCCAGTAGTTTATATTTAGGCTCAACACTTTCCCCTCATCTTGCAACCGGGTTTTTTTTCGGTGTCAAAATTTTTTTCTATTATCGTGCTGATGTAACAGACCCCTTTTACCCTTACCTGATATCTGCGCATGTTTGTAGAATACACTTTCTAATTTTATCATCTAATGTTTTTCTTAAGAAATTTAATTGTGTTGTTTTGATATAGATAAATTATGTAATCCTTTTCTATCAAATTGATTGAATTGCATGTTTATTAAAGTAGTGTACGCACCTTCTGGCCCTGAAGCACCTCCTGTAGTATGCTAGCTAGCTTTATTACATAGGTGCGCGCTATTGTGCTTATGCGTATTAGGGTCATTCACCAGTTAATCCAAGCAATATGGACACTGAGGGTTCTAGCTAGTGCTACTAAAGATATCTGCGATTATTTTTTTTTTAAAGCTTGTAAAATATTTCTCTCGGTATTATGAAAACTAAATTATTATTAAGTCACATCATTACTAAATGTAAGTAACTATGGATACATAAAACAACAGGAAACCAGCATGGATTATGCACAGGTACTTTTGGACAGGACCTTAATATTCTATCCCGGGGCTTGTTGGAGATTTTTTTCACAAATTCTATTTATTACATATGTTCATTATAAGTACAATAGAAAAAATATTAAAACCCCAAAACAATCGCTACACAAAAAAATACCCCGCTACACATTTAAAGAGAGAATATCCAACAAGCCATATTTAGGAGGGGGGGGGGGGGGGTCCTGTCCACAAGTACCCGCGGGATTGTTATGTAACTTATAAGCTATGAACAATAACTGTCTTCTCACTGCAATCAATATGCATTTAACAAACTCTTGGATTAAAATTATCAAGTTGACACGACTGCATTGACGTTGACAATTTAAAAGCACGTGCCATGAATAATTTGATAGGACGAAAGTTGCAGATGCAGCGTGTCTAATGGTGAAGTAGGTTTGTCCCAAAATTATTGAAAATCTTTAGTAATTATTGGAAATCCACCTTTTCAATTTTCCGACTATTGATAACGAGGTCATAAGTAAAAGTTGATATGACTCGTGGAGAATAATGGATATCCTAGAGTTAACAGAAAGGGGCTCATAAACTGATATGTGCCTTTGCATTCATAGGAAGAAGTAATTAGAACTTTATTTGATTTATGTCGTTAATTATTTCTTTTCTTAATTATCACTTAGATATCACATGCGAAAAAGTATCATTTTATAGAATCTCGCGTACACGTTTCATCCTCAAAAGTGAAAGGGCAATGTATACAATTCTCTCAAAATATTTTTTTTGAAATTATATATTGCGTTAGTTGTTATTTTTGTATGATAAGTGTGTGTTTTAGGGAGGTTTTGCGAGTGTGTATGCGAATTGGTTAGGGTGCGTGGATGGAGAAACAGAGCGGGATAAAGATAACTACTTTTTTAAAGTTGCAACTTATTCCATTTAAATCTTAATTTTTGTTCTAAACGTTGTTTTAATTTAATCTCTGCCAATCTCTTAACATTCCCGATGATGGCTTCAACTTCTTCCTCTTCCAACTCCTCTCCGTCTATTTCTGCAACTACATCATCTCTTACATTTATCTCCCTGAGGGCAAGATTGTCCCTTGCTCTGTCATATGCACTGAGGAAATCACAGGGATTGTACTTCCTGTTGATGTTCATATTTGTATTAAAAGATTGATATTTAAATCTTTATACCCAGGAACTTGTCAACCACATGAATATATGGCTCAAAATTGTCCTTCGACTCCTTCAAAGTCTCACAGCAAGTTCTTTAAATGAAAATTTTCCTCAACATCTCCCTTTTTCCCAGTTGTATGAAGGTCATCATCAGGTGCATATCACCTGATGACAACCCCATAAGTGCCTTAATATAAATAACTGCAATAAAAAAGCTAAATCATATTTTTTTACTTTTGAAAATGAAGCTCTGAAATTATTATTGATTTAAAATACTTAAATACCTTTCTCGAGAACTCTGTTTTTTTTTCCAACAGGACAATCAGCCTCTCCACCTTTAGAGGTCTGCAAAACTGCAGTCATCGTAGGAGGCTACGCTGAATTAGTCTATTTTTACAAACTTTTAAAAATAAATTGAGTTGAGTATAACCATAAAAAGAAATCGACAATTGTGTACAATTGATACTTTTTAACACCTTTCACTTACCTTCTGCAGCAAGTTGGAGAGAACCACAGTTGCAGTTTCCTTCCATTGATTCCCGATTGTATCTCTTAGGAAGAAATTGCGCACTTGATATACCTGATCCTAGGACGGAAAATTGTAAACTCACATATCTACATACGAGGGCCGTTCAAAAAATACGCGGACTTGTACGGAAAAAAATATTGGACGACATAATCGGGCAAAATATCACACATAATGTAAAGAATCTTGACTTATATGGTCTTCAAAATTTCATATCAAAATGTTGTAAATTGGTATCTTTTTTGAGTGATATATCAAGGCATATCATTCAGTCACGGAGCAGCAAAATCTTCGACGTCACAGGCATGTTAAAAAAATATGTGATTGGGCTTTCATTATCTCATCATTTTCCCGAGAGTACTTGTACAGTTTGAGTTACTAGTATCTTATCTACTCAACACACAAACACTATAGCTTGTCGAGCTTAAAATCTATTAAAGCTGCCAAAAACTGCAGCTATTACTTTTTATGAGATATAGTATGATATTGATGACTCTGAATCACGTTCTTTACAGTCCGTATCAAGTTTTCGTCGATAATCTACTTCCTGTCCTCCCGTCTAGCCTTTATACAGAGGACTAACGAATATCTTAGTTTATTACGTTTTATTATGCATACTTGGATCTCTGTTGGTGAAATCTCGAGCACTACACATGATTACCAAATATGTGGTGCGCCGTCAATTCAGGAGACGTCATTTTCACAGTTGTTTTCACGGGAATCTCATAGGAAAAAATCCCTATATTTCTGTTACTACTTCAAATATCATGTCAAAAATCTAAATACATAATAATAGGACAATTTAAAGATACATTTGAGAAAATTGTCTAAAAATATCGTGAATTAAAGAAAATTAATGAGTTAAATTTTGGATTCCACATGCTTTTGCTTCCATTTTTTTTGTCGTGCTCTGTACCTCTCCATCAGCGATATCAATATACCAATAATTTTCATCGGTTTTTTTCAAAATACAGAAATTTTGTTCAAAATTTATTGGAATCTTTGATATATAATTCTGTGAAATTTCATAACTATATGACGTCTGTAAGAGTAAATAATAGCACAGTACGAAAAAGATGTGTCCAACTCTGTGGTATCTTTTATCTCAAGCTCAACAGGATATATCGTATCGACACAGGAACCGAAATTACCACTGTTAATTGACAATACGTCGTCGATCTATCTAAATGTTTAGTTAAAGGCCACGCGGTTGTTTTACTCTTTTCACGCATATGACTTTGCACAAATTCTGCTTTGTATGAATACAAAAATAGGTCTGCTAATAACGGGGTGCAATTGTTACCAATGGGAATTCTAATAGATTGTTGGAAGATCTTGTCTCCAAAACAACATAGAATTTGTCAATCAGAAACTCAAGCATGTTTTTGATGTCAACTTCAAAGTACCTGTGTACGCAATCAGAATGTGTTTTAACAAAATAATTTTGCAAATGACCAAATAAGTAAATTTACGAGTTCCATTTTTAGGTCATCTGAGTCACACATGTAACCTTTTGCTATCTATTTTTGTCCGTCGTCGTCCGTCGTCAATCGGTCGTAAACATTTGAACATTTTCAGCTTCTCCTCTAGAACCACTTAGCCAATTTCAACCATTTTTTGCATATATATAACATTTATGAGTAAAGGGGGGCAAAAATTGTGAAATTCATGACCCCTGCCCCCCCCCCCTTTGGGGGCTGGGGCTGAGGGTCGAGGCCAACACCACTAAAATTATTGCAATCTTTAAAAATCTTAAATGCTTTACTTCTGGATATCTAGCAGTCAAACTGTTGGCATGATTGTAATCAGCAATGATTTCTTTACAAAATTGTGAAATTCATGGCCCCAGGGTCGGGGGTTCTAGTGCTACATGTACATGTAGGGTGGGACTATATAGATTATATAGTTAAAATGCATTATTTCTTCGAAAATCTTCTTCTCTGCTCCTGGGTATTAAACAAACTTTATCTATGGTTATGATGTGCAATAGTGTTTCTGCCAAAATTATGAATTTCATGACCCGAAGGGCAAAGGCACTTGTTTCGAAAATAAATTTTTAACTCATAGTATGGTAATAACACAAGGTATCTAACTCCGAATTACGCTCAGTACCCCCTCCTCAGAAACCACTTATTTAAAATTTCAGAGGAAACGCAATGACAATATGTTTATTGCCATTGTATTTTACGATAATTTATCTTCACAACCATATGCAACATGCATGTCTTTGTTTTCGTTTACTTCCGTAAACAGCTTCAAAACCCTGCTCGCCGAGTGGAAAAGTCGAACTAAACTATGAAACGGTATATGCTAATCCCGCACAGAGATGATTGGCTAAAAATCTGCGTATAAAATTACATCGAAAATATGTGGTAGTGTTTTTATGGAAAATGAGACATAATCAAATTTTACTTATTCAATGCAATATTTAAAATCTGGAATTAAATTTTTGAACACTCATTTTTTTTATTTTCGTTTTTGCCCGAGATGAGCACGTCCACACTTCATTACACTATGCAACTTTATATATAAACGCAACACCTTAATATGCATTGTAGCGCACCGAGCAGGTTGACGCCAGGTTTATTATATTGAATATATTCAAACATACAAACAAAGCAGTTTTGATATAACATTTTACCAACAAACAAACAGGCACAAACACATACACACAACAACTTTTTATATTGATGCAATAGAATCTAAGTCTTAAAGCCTCCTCTGCCGCCCAGGAAAAACCATAGATAAAAAATATTTTGAAAAAACTATGGAAACCTGTGTATCCGCGGCAAATGCAGAGTAAGCGAAAAAATTGAGTGGCGGACCCTCACTCACGATTTAAACATCCAAATAGATTATTCTTAGTTTTTAAAAAAAATTATTAATTCAGCTATTTTATTTCAAAACAAAATTTAAAACACGACTTGCTCGGGAAAGCGTGCGCTAGAAAGTGAACTCTTACTAACCACCCGTAGATACAATCGAACACGTTTTCTCAATACTGACATTTCATTGGCTGAAACCTACATAACAATTTTACCTTAGTAACACCACACTTTCGTATTCGTTTACATGTCGTCAGGACAATTATTTTTCGCTATACTTCGTAACGCGAAAAAATGTAAGTCCACACTTCATTACACTATGCAACTTTATATATAAACGCAACACCTTAATATAACAGTGGGACGGACAACTTCGGAATGGACATTTTTCCGAACTTGCGCACCCTTTTCCTTTAAAGCTATCATCTTAGGGTTTTTTTTAAATGGTGGGGTTTTTATAATCAAATTGATTTATGAAAAAAAAAATTCAACATTTTCTGCTAGTTTTTGAGATATTTGAGTTCAAAAAAAAAATCCCATGGGGAAACATGAACTTAAAAATACCCCACAAAAAACCCCACAAAAACCCCATGGGGTTTATTTTTCACCCCATGGGGGAAATAACCCCACGAAAATCAATGTAGGTTTTTTAAACCCATATGTTGCTTATATTGTCATATGGGGTTTTTTCTCCCACGTTTCTTTATCATGGGGTTTTAAATCCCATGTATTGATATATTTACTGTAAGATAATTCCTAAAAACTTGGGTTTTTTTCTTGGACTAATGGATCATTAGTATTTTCTCTGTTTCTCATTTTATAAAAGTGGATAGTTATAACAAATATCTATTATTTTTCAAATTTTCATGTATTCATTCTTCAAATTTTTGCTTATGTAAAAGAGGATTTATATGAAAACAGGTTTCTAAGGCAGTTGCCTCCCATAATGAAACATTCATCATAAAATTCTTCACAGAATATTTGATCGATGATAATTAATCTGAATATTTAAAAAAATGAAACAAGAAAATTTAATACCAACACAATATACACAATAGAAACCAATTCACAATGTCCAAAGAGGGTCTCTTTCCTTAATTAACTAATATATATTTATATATGTTAGGTTTATATGATGTCTAGTTTTAGTAGTTTGTGGATTTTTTAAAAATCTCCATTCCCCTTGCATTCACCACTAATAAGATTGGATTTATGTAATTCATGTGCAATATATCTTCATATTTAATTAATGGAACTCATTCAGTTATATATCACAAAGTACAACTATTAAAATCTTTTGATTCACCCAAATATTTAAAAATAAAATATTTATGCCTTTTGGATCCACCACTTATGAGTTTGGATCATGACCACACATGACATAATTATAATCTTAATGTTTAAAATCAATCAGCCATAGTCATTAATATCCTTGATACACCACAAATATTTCTTTAAAAAAATGAATATCCACTCCCCATGGATCCACCACTAATAAGTTAAGATCTTGATCACACATGACATGTAAGGTTAAAGTTTGAAATAAATTAGCCATAATCATTATTATCCTTTTACCCACCACAAATATTTAAAAATAATATCCGCTCCCCTTAGATCCACCACTTTTAAATTAAGATCATGTTCACACATGACATATTTATAAGCTAAATGTTTGAAATAAATTAGCCATAATCATAAATCATTAATATCCTTTGATCATTCACAAATATTTAAAAAAAGATAAATATCCACCCCCCTTGGATCCACCACTTATGAGTTTTGATCTTGATCACACATGACATATATTATAAGTTTAATGTTTGAAATCAATTAGCTGGAATCAGTAATGTCCTTTTACCCATCACAAATATTTAAAAATAATATCCACTTGCCTTGGATAAACCACTTTAAAATTAAGATCACGAGCTAAATGTTTGAAATAAATTAGACATGATCACAAATCATTAATATCCTTTGAGCAATCACAAATAATTAAAAAAGATAAATATCCACTCCCCTTGGATCCACCACTTATAAGTTTAGATCTTTATCACACATGACATAAAAGCTATATACGTTTGAAATCAATTAACCATAATCATTATTATTATCTTTTGACCCATTACAAATATCTATCTACTCCCCTTACATCCACCACAACTCTCATGGCTATCAAAACAATTAATATCCACTTTCCTTGGATCCACCACTTCTTAGTTAAGATCATGATCACACACAGAAATATTAGCTAAACGTTGAATTAAATTTGCAAAAATCATTAGTATCCTTTGATCCACCAAAGTATTTAAAAATTCAATATCAACTCCCCTTGGATCCACCACTCATAAATTTAGACTATGATAATACATGACTTATAAGCTAAATGTTTGAAATCAATTAGCCATAATCATAAAAAAAAGATGAGACAAATAACACATGTCGGTATGTCTTAGGTAAATATGAAAAGCAATAAACGAAGGAAAATATTACAACCTACAGTATTCCCTTAGATCCGCCATCATGTCTTTAGATGTTCATCACCAATCTGATTTATTCTTCTTTTTTTATCATTAGGTTAGGTATCTTTATTATTTTTATGAATGAATGAATATTATGAAAAATGAAATTAATAAATCTCTATGCTACTCTGTCTGAATAAAAATAAGCTGAAATAACCACTTAATATCAGCCAAAAAAAGCAGGTACAATGAATATGATGAAATAAGACAACATATACATTGTATACATGTACTACGCCTTTACGGTACCTTATTTACTACTAGTAATTTTTTTTAAGTTTATTCCTGTCATCAACCAGCTCGACTGTTAAATCTACATTGGATAACGAATCAATTTAGGCTTTACATACATCATGTAATTATAATTATTAGTAATATATAATTGGAATTCATCAAAAATTCTTTGGTTAAAAGAAGTTCTGAAATTAATAAAACTAAATTTTCATCCTGCAAGGTGCAGTCAGGCAATATTGATCTCATTCTGACAATATCACTTTTTTTCATTGAAATAGATCTACATGTATGTCAAACATGATATTTCTTTTTCTTATGATACTTAAACTTTCTTACTATAAACATGATAATCTAAATTATTGTAAGGAGACGTTTATTTTTACAGAAAGCATTTATATGCATTATCAGGTCAAGGTCAGTCAATCCCTTTTGATGAGTTCTTTTGATTTTTGTCCCCCACCTTAGCGAATATGAGAGGACATTAAATCTTATTCATCTGTCACCTGTTAAATGGTCGGCTTATCAATGTCACAAAAACTTAAACTTTGGTCATATCTTTTGAATGAGATGAGATAGGGCTTTCAACATGTTCAAATTACACATGTATTACCAGTGCGAATTATTCCTTTCTTAATACAGATTACACTATCATGATTTTTTACCATTACATCGTCATATGTCTCTGTCATGATATTTCTGAGCATGCTATGATTTCTGACCCCTTGACCTTTACCTTCATGTTTGACCTAATTAGAAAAAAAAAACTTTGGAGCTACAGTAACTCTTCAATGACATATGATACCTGGCATTTGACAAAATATGTTGTACATAAATTATAATAACATCTCACCCATAAGGATGCCAAAAGCAGGGGACCACAATTCTTTGAATTTGCTTGTTTTTTTTTCCATTCAATCAATCAATGGGTTAAATGAAATACAGACTTGAATTCTTGTATATATATATATAGAAAACATCTGTCATAATTATTAGGAAGATCCTATGACTTCAGTTCAGGTTTCATTTTGGGTTGTAAATGTACATAGTTACATGAATTGCAATTTTCTCACCCTTCAGTATTTAAATACATAGATATGAATGATATTTGCTTGATTCAGAAAAAAAATATTAAAGATTCCATAATAAGGTATTTCCATACATATCGTATGATTGGTACTCTGTTTTCAAAGAGATAATTTTTGGTTCACAGTTTTTTAAAAGGAAAATAGAAATTTCACATCTATATCACTGCAGTTGTTAAGATCCACCCTTGTGAGTAGACTGAGTACCCCATAAAAATACATGCGGGGATTAATTATTGAACTCATTCACAGAGACCTAATGTTATAGAATCCATAAATAAACTGAACTTGAACTTGAATAACCTTAGACAGGCACAATGTGACATACTCTACTGATACATGGGACACCCTGACAGATATTCCTCCTCCCTTGAGTGTTGAGTTAGACTAAGACAGACTACTGAAAAAAGGTACATTAATTTTTGACCATGTAAATTCCCCTAATATCTACCACATAGAGCTTGATTCCGTTTTGCAAGAAATAACCCCCAAATTCATAGCATGCTAATACTTACATCACTCATTCACTGACATGTAAACAAAACTAATATTCCTTCAGACACTGACTGCCAGCAGAATTCCAATTGGACATTTTGTGATGTTAATGGAATAATTCACACACGCCAAATCAATCAGACTGATTTAAATACTTGCGTGAATTAATCCTTGTTAAAATTAAGTTCTTAATTCCATCATTAGGTCTATACATCCAGACAGGTGGTCTTCTTTCTTTCCGCTCTTCTGTAGTGTGATTAAAATGGGTAGCGAAACTCGGGCCGGGCCGGCCGGGAATTTCGAAACTGAAAACCGGGTTTTTGACAATAACGGAATGAATACACATTCTTTCTTCATGAAATTTACGGACATAGTTTATTACTATAAGATTTGCCTTCGCTGAAAGTTTTAAATTAAAATGTTGTGTTTATCCATCATTATCGCCGATTGTCCTTTTCAAGGTGACTAATATGGGTAGCGAGCCCGGTTTACTCATTTTAGCGATTTACACTTAATTTCGGTAATATATTTTCAATTCTTTCCGTTAGATCTTTGTAATTCAACTTAAACTATTTAAAACATCTTATATTTGTTGTAATATATCCCGATTATTAATTAAGCGAAGCGTTTACTAAAGTGCGGAATACATGATAACCCACCTGCAGTAGATTTATATTTTTTTCATTGTTGACTTTTCTAATCTTTATATTCATTTATTTATTTATTTATTTATTTATTTATTTATTTATTTATTTATTATTTTTTTTTTTTATTTATCAACACATTATTAATCCATCGTTACAAGCATATTACATGTAAATTTGGCCTAATATGTACGATCGCGTAAAGCGTCCCTTGCTCGGCCCCTTTATCAAGCACATGATTAGTTAGAATAAGCCCTCATCACAACTGGGTCCGTAGGACAATATCATTTTAACGATAGAACATTCTATCTAGCACATGATATGCAATCGAGATTTTTTGTTCACACCCGTTTATGTCTCAAAAATAGTATACCCCTTACTCTTCTCGGTCTGTTGTAAAAAAAAAAAAAATAATAATTGTATTTTTTATACGAGGAAAATGGGCTCTCCGGTCAATCTTCGGACTTATTTGATTGTAAATGATAGGAATATCAAAGTCTAAATCATTAAACAAAAGTTAAATTCTTACGACCCACTGACCCCACCCCCATTAATCTATATTTTATAAATTTTATTCTATATAAATAATATTGTATCCCATATTACAAATGCATGGAAATCGCGTATTTATGGTACTAGGTATGGGGGAGGGAGGGGGGGGGGGCACATGTATGCAATCATTGTTTAATAACTTCAGCGCGTAGAGCATGGTCGAACCACTCTGTACACACTAGATAGAAAATATATTGTAAGATTCACCCTCAGGGCTGTATTCCGAGGGGTACATTGTAACCCAGACGTACATCACACGTGTATATATACAAGGATTCGGTTCCACACCTAAGTAGTGACACCTGTCATTTCCTGTTTATATTGCATAATAGTCATCTAGTCCCGTCTTAGAGCAGTCTACATGTACTTTCAAGAATGTTATAAATTCCGGTTTTAAAATAATGGTTCAACATTTCTACCTCAACCTAGGAGTAATACAAAAGATTGTACGCTTTTTTTTTAATTCAAAGTTTTTAATATTCTTCTTATTAGGATCTGATTTTGAAGGAATTTAATCATATTTCACATCTTTTTTTTTCTATTAGTTTTCAAACTCTGGACATATAAAGTTATTTATTAAAAGTCAGTTTTTTCAGCATTAAAAATGTTAGTTTGTTCAGAAGTAAAACGCAACTAGTGATGGGACTGGATTATCTAGATCTGGGGTGTGTAGATATTGGTTTCTCGGAAGTTAGCAAAAGGGGGTGGGTAGGATTAACTCCAGACTCTAGTTGCTGTATTATAATTATTCAAACATAATGTAAGATTATGAATATCTATAAAACCAACAAGGTTGATGAAATTTCCGTGGAATCCAACTCGGATTAAAAATAAGAAACAAATTCATTCCGTTTATTTTAAGACACCCCTGCGCAAAAATATGAATGGTTCCGTCCAAACCTAAAGCGTTTCGATGTCATCGTGGTCAATATCTCGAAGTAAGGTCTTTTGTAACGTTTACGACAAAATTAAAGGCTGTATTAATCAATAAATTGTTAATAAAATAATAGTTTTAATTCTTTCTTTCAAAATGTCTCATATCCTATCTACTAATCTAGTCTTCTTACTACTGAGGACAATATAAGCATTATACGATCCGCTTTACAGAGTTACGTCCCTTTCTAAGATCGAAGATAAAGATTTAAAATACATATGGTCATTTCATTAACCTGAAATTATTTCCCCATCTAAACAATAAAAGCTAGTGTATTTTTCATTTAACAATAGTTTTGACAGTAACATTTTATTTTTAAAGTTTAATAAAGAAAAACGACAATTTCTAGAATCTTGATTTAAATTCTTCATAAGTATCAAAAGCTGTCTCCGGAGAACACTTGGTATATAAACAATGTAAGAAACTTTGCAGTCTGGAAGGTTACTATTCTTATTTTCATGTTACACATCTGTCTACAGTCTATTAACTGAAAGACAATAATCTAACTAGAAACAAAAAATAGTACCTGTTTAAGATGTAAAGCATATATACACATTTTCAATTAGCTTCACTCAACTGTATGACATGAACTGGTGCCACCATGTACATCAACACCAATTATAGAGTATTAACGGAAAGCTTAAACAATATTCCTTATACATTTCATCGTTATTTGGTAAACCAAAAAAAAAAAAAAAATTCAAAGGCCTGATTATTTCAGAATGCTTTATACTTAACATGCTTAATCTATTCCAAACTTCCCCTCAAGTGTTGATGTACAACTAACAGAATTTTTTGTTATTGTTTTATATCCCCCCTTCTCTCTCTCTCTCTCTCTCTGCATGTTTTTTTATTCCACTTATCCTGTCAACAACTAAAATTGAAATTTTCTGGGGAAAAATAAAAAAAAAAAAAATTAAAAAATAAAAAAAAAACTTACTGCGGGTGCAATAATTTTATACAGAGTCGAGAGAGAGAGAGAGAGAGAGAGAGAGAGAGAGAGAGAGAGAGAGAGAGAGAGAGAGAGAGAGAGAGAGAGAGAGGGGGAGCCATGTATTATTTAATGACCACTGAGTACTGGCATGCAATGTACCTAATTATTAAATTATAATGATTTTAACTGGAGTGATGAATCATGAAAAACAGTCTTAATTAAAACCATTTGATTAGTATTGTCATAAAAGGGATGAATTGCAGATTGATTTTCAATTTATTAATTCTGAAAATCTGTATAAATTTGTAAAAGATCAATTAAATTGAAATCAATGAATTATCCCTATTTCACACCTTTGAAAATATATTGGAGAATTTTGCCCGAAGGAATGTTCTCACACCTTTCAGAGTTTCAGTCTATATGATGATATACCCGGTATATACATATATTCAAGAATTCATTTCCACACAGACTGATCATTACACGAGCCGTTTCCTGTTTACTATATCCATTTGTGTATACATAGCTGGTTTCAGAGTAACTAGCTACTCTTAATTTTTTTTTTAAGTTTTCCAAGTAAAAAGCACATTTCAAAGTGTTCATTGATGAAAATACAAAAAAAAAAAAAAAATAGATAAATAAAAAAAAAAATAAATAAATAAACTTTTTTTGTAATTTTACCAATTGATAATTATTGTGTTATTGCCATTGAAAACAGTCATTGACATATTGATAAATTTCCAAATACTTGGATGTAAGCAGAGACATAATAAGTATTATTTATGCCTCTGACGTAAGGCTGCATGGTTTGCTCATTCAAAATCAGTTGCAACTTATTTTCATAAATAAGAATTCATACATGTATTATTCAACTTCTTCATATATTTCTTATAAAACAGATTAAAATGTACTGTATCTTCATGGAATACTTTTCCAACATTTCTTTTTAATTTTACCAAATTAATTTGTGAATGCCTACATATAAAATATGACCTTTTCTATTAAAATGTTCTTACTGGTGCAGATTATAACCACTTAAAACAGAATTGAGACTTAAAATTATGAATTGTAAGAGGACTGAAATTTACATAGGGAAAATCCATCATCATGTTATACTCAGTCAATCATACTAGTGTGTTCTCTTAACTGGCCATAACTTTTTCATATTTCAATGAAATTTGGCAAGTATGGTTTTATTTTTCTTGTAAAAGTATGGTCTTTCTTAATCTAAAATGATTAATTGTAAAACTGAAAGAGAACATAAATTTTTATATAGGGAGAATCCATCATCATGTTATACACAGTCAATTGTACTAGTGTGTTCTCTTAACTGGCCATAACTTTTTCATATTTCAATGAAATTTGGCAAGTATGGTTTTATTTTTCTTGTAAAAGTATGGTCTTTCTTAATCTTAAATGATAAATTGTAAAACTAAAAGAGAACATAAATTTTTATATAGGGAGAATCCATCATCATGTTATACACAGTCAATTGTACTAGTGTGTTCTCTTAACTGGCCATAACTTTTTCATATTTCAATGAAATTTGGCAAGTATGGTTTTATTTTTCTTGTAAAAGTATGGTCTTTCTTAATCTAAAATGATAAATTGTAAAACTGAAAGAGGACCTAAATTTATATAGGGAGAATCCATCATCATGTTATACACAGTCAATCGTACTAGTGTGTTCTCTTAACTGGCCATAACTTTTTCATTATTCAATGAAATTTGGCAAGTATGGTTTTACTTTTCTTGCAATGGCATAAACTTTCTAAATCTTACAAGATAAGTTGTAAAAGAACTGAAATTTACATGGGTAGAATCCATCATCATGTCATATTCAGTCAATCGTACAGGTGTGTTCTCTTAACTGGTCATTTAACTTTCTTATTTTTCAATGAAATTTGGCAGGTATGGTTTTATTTTTCTTGCAATGGCATAATCTTTCTAAATCTCACATGATGAAATGTAAGAAAACTGAAATGTACATGGGGAGAATCCATCACCAGGTTATATTCAGTCGATCGTACCAGTGTGTTGACTCTTAAATGGTCATAAGTTTTTCCTTTTCAATGAAATTTGGCAAGAATTGTTTTATTTTTCTTGTAAAAGCATGAACTTTCTAAATCAAAAATTATAAATTGCAAAATAAGGACTGAAATTTTCCTAGGAAGATTATCCTCAAACAGTCATATATACTGGTGAGTTCTCATAAAGGCAGTTTATAGTATGGTATAATATTTTTTTTATGGATAGGGGTGTTTTTAAACCTTAAAAAATAATCCAATATTTTAATACTTGAGAAACCTTTTTACTACTTATTTTAAAATTATTAAAATCCCTAACACAGGTAAAGTTTGACACCTAGGGTATTCCACTGTGCATCCATTCAGGTAAACTGCTAGCTCCAAGGTATTCACACCTGTATAAAATTAGCCCCTCCCACACCTGGAATAACCTGGTAAAAATTCTCTGTCTTTAAATGACCATATCTTTTTTTTTTCAATGATATTTAGCCAATTTGGAATAAATTTCTTGTATTTAGTAATTCTAACTTTATCAAAGTATATGTTGATATATATATTTTTGAAATATTTAAGGAAATGAGAGACTGTTTTCTACTCAAGGCTATAAGTTTTAAAAATTTAAATAAATTATTGAAAAACGGAGGAGCTTTATAGCTGCCTTATAGACATAATTAATATTCAAAAATAAATATTAGATTTTATATAGTCAGTCCATACCTGTTTCATTGTATGAATTTATTAGAGTCCTTGATCATGCTGACCGGTGAAACCTTGAAGGCTATAGGTCTTTTCTTTCATTTTATTGCATGTAAATTTGATTGGTGTGGTATTTTTATTCCATAACACCTTCCAAACGCTACCATGATTAAAAATTCATTTACCATGTTTACACAGTAAAAAAAAAAGTCTTTACAGTACACATTAGACCCTAATAATCTACACAATGAAGTGATGCAGAAGACCACATGAAAGTGACATTTCAGTTGTATTCATTGTTGTGGCTTTGTTGTTAAATATATAAGAAATTAATTAAACCATTAAAATTCAATTGTTTGTAGTTTGTATGTAGTCATCTGTCCATCTGTCAGTTGAATTGTTAAATCATGATCCCAAGGGGTATTGTGGGGCCACAATATCAGTGAAAACATAGAGGGGAAAAGGTTAAGAAATGTTTTTCCTAAGTGGTAGATTGGGGCCAAACTTTTCAAACTTTCCAAACTGAATTCCTACCCAAAGTGCTCCAGTGAGCAATGTGGTCCATGGACCTTTTTTTTTTTTTTTCTTTTTTTTTTACATTGCTTTAAAAGATAAAATATACATGGGGTATATCAAAGTATTACCACAATTTTAAAATCTGTACTTTGTCATGATTATTGTAATGATCATTCAAACATATAATCAGGTAATAATTGGTCCTATTTGCATGTTATATGCAATATAACACTTTTATAGCTTTTTTCAGAGGAATTAATAAATTCAAATCATAAAAAAGAGATGAAAGAAGACGAACTGGTTTTTTTTAATCACTTTAAAGAAAGCATTTTTCTGGTTTAGGATTGAGAAGCTACTACATTTACAGATTATTTAGAATGGGATATAATGGGATTTATTCCCAAATCAGGGCCAGTGGGCATAAACATCTATAAGTATAATATACTTAACTTTTGTCAGTATAGCGGAAAAACAAATTCCGGATAAATTTAACAGTTTAGTCTTTGAATTTTACGCTATTTGTCAGAGTCACCCATATGTTTCTTGGAGTAAGACTTATACATAGGGAAAGAAAAAGATGTGGGTGACAATGGTGCCAAAATGAGGAATTTATCAAGGAAAGAAGTATCACAAGTTATGATTTGATCTGGTCTCTTTCAATCAATTTCAAAAACATTCTTTGAAAAGTAGAGAAGTTTTTGTCTTTGTTTGAATCAAGTCCATTATGCTACAAACAGCAGAGCTCAAACTAAACTACATGTAAGTAGAACAACTATCATTACTATGTGATTCACGATCAACTCACAACAGTGTTCAATAACAGGTCACAGGACTGAGGAGTCGGCAGTTTTATCAGTAAAATAGTGAAAACAATAACCTGTGAGCTACGCTAGCGTAAACAAAGTCACGTTATTTCTTACATTGTTTTTTCTGATAAAATTGCCTGTACCGCCTCCAATGTCTTTTTTCATATTCATTTTTTTCCCCCACTTGGAATATTAGATTAACTTTCCAACTTTTAATCCGTATTTGTTTACTTTTTCACTTATGGGTCAGTCAAAAAAAAAAAAATTATTTCCCTTCTTATCATGCTTATGCCATGTCTAATTTACATATGCAGTGATAAAATGTATTATACTATATCAATGAATTTGAAAAAAAAAATTAATTAGTTAAATTGTTACAAAGTTGATAAAAAATGTACATGTATTGTACTTAATTTATGTTGCAACTCCAAACAATATTTATTTTATAATTCTTACTTAATAATTACAAGCATTAAGAGAAATAATGTGGGTTTTTTTACCCCACATAAAAAAATATGGGAAAATAAACCCCACATTTTATTTTTAGTGAAATGTGGGTTAAGAAACCCCACGAAAAATAATGTGGGTTATTTAACCCCATGGGGTGAAAAATAAACCCCATGGGGTTTTTGTGGGGTTTTTTGTGGGGTATTTTTAAGTTCATGTTTCCCCATGGGATTTTTTTTTTGAACTCAAATATCTCAAAAACTAGCAGAAAATGTTGAATTTTTTTTTTCATAAATCAATTTGATTATAAAAACCCCACCATTTAAAAAAAACCCTAAGATGATAGCTTTAAAGGAAAAGGGTGCGCAAGTTCGGAAAAATGTCCATTCCGAAGTTGTCCGTCCCACTGTTATATGCATTGTAGCGCACCGAGCAGGTTGACAATAGACATAACCAAAGAAAGGGAGAGAAAGGGACTAAATATATATATATATATATATATATATATATATATGTAACTCACAACAACAATTGTTTTGATACATGTAACCTTTTTTCTAAAGAGTCTTTGACATAAACATTTTTACTAGACACCGATTTCCATCGCCCGTGCCTTTGTAAACACCTTTCATTAACACCAACATTTGCAGCAGCAGTTGCACCCCCTGATCTGAGAGAATGGAGACCAATATTTAAATTTGGAGCTACCGTTTTTAAAAGAGTAACAATATTTTGCTTTGCTGCAGTATAACTAAGCTTCTTGTTTTTAAATATCAATTTTGAAAAACCATTACTTCTGAAAGCGGGCTTAAAAAGAAAATGATCAGAACATAAATCAATTTCCGCCTCTTTTGTATAACGTAGAAACATAGCATATGGACAAGCACTTGTGATACCTTTTGCAATAAGTACTTCATTTCCATCTCTATATTGATCGTTTTTGCATTTTTCAATAAAAATTTTTAAATAATTTTCTTCAACAGTGATATTATTACATTTCAGAGAACTCAGTTCATCAAATCTCAAAAAACCAGCAAAAGCTATCAAAATCATAGATAAATTTCTCAATAAAAGAACATCTGTACTGTCAGTATACAAATCACACAAATCTTGTAACATCTGCCGGTCGACTGGATCTTTCCTGCGCACCGGTCTACCAGTTAAACGTTTTGCTGATTCTTGTAACGATTTCACAAAAGAATTTTCGGTAGGATCTGAATAACCACTAATTTCATGCATCCATTTGATCGAATAAATAGCACTATTCACTGTAGAATACGACGCACCAGAATCTAGCAAATAAGTAATATACAAGGCAACGTGCACCGGCTGCGCTGGAATTTCACTTTGCTCATGCTCATTTATGAACTTCTTCCATCGTTGAAAACTATGTTTGTATGCCTTGTTGGTACCGTCACTCTTCGATGATAAAAGATATCCACACATATGCTCAGTAAAAGATCCCAACTTGCTGCCCAATGAAATGCCACTCTCAGTAACTGCTTTGTTTACATGTAACTGCACTCCTAATCCTGGAAAAAATACTTAGTGCCATTAGAATACATATATTAAATAATCTTGCACACTTACTGTCAATTTTAAAATTGAATCCTCAATACCAACATCTTAAATTTCAATGGAAATTTTGCAAATACTGATTTGTTACTCTTGCCATGCGTTATTAATTTTTCATTAAGTAAATAATCATAATATTTTACAAAATGTTTGAAACAGTTTCCTTCAAATATCAAAGGCCAATATGGAGATGACTTCCACTCTGGAATAATCAACGTACCCGAGGCCTTCTCTGCAACCATTTTGTTAATAACTCTAGGTATAAAAATGGGCGGGGGAACTAACCAGTTATTTTCACTTACCCATACCTGTGTAAAAGCATCAATTGCCTCTGTACCAGGACACCAATATTTTGAATTAAATCTTTCACATTTTTTATTGTAATGAGTTGCAAATCTGTCAACAGTATGAACTCCCCACAATTTCTCATAAATGTCAAATACCTCATCCCGAACTGACCAATCGTCCATGTCAGTTACACGGCTCAAAAAATCTGCCCTTTTGTTTTCAGTTCTAGGCTTCCATACATTGCAAACCCGAATACTGTTTTCACAGCAAGTATCAAATATTTGATTTGCAATAATTTGTAAATATGGTTTTTTGCTCCCAACTTGCATAATTTTTGAAACGTTTTTACTGTCCGAAATTACATTTAACTGAGTTTTCAATGATGACTTTACTTTTCATAACCCTTTTAACAGTTTCAAGTTCTCTCCATGTTGAGCTTTGTATTGCTTCTTCTTCTGTCCAATTTCCAACTACACTACCCATAAACACATTTTCATCTCTGTCATTCAAACTTTCAAAATAGCCACCAAAGCCTACATCTGAGGCATCGCAATATAAATACAAATTGCATACATCTGATGCGCTTACCAAATCAATTGAACAACCATTTTCTTCAATGTTGACACACTTTTTCGCCAAACTTCAATTTCTTTCAAAGCTTCCGCACTTATTTTTACCTGAGATTCCCAGCTAGCTTTGCTTGATATACAGTAATATAAATATCTTGTTTTCATTCTAACTATATCACCGAAAACCACTTTCATGGATATTACTTGACCAACAATTTTAGCCAAAAATTTTACATGAAAATAAAATACATTTTTCTGTACCTCGCAATGTAAAGCGTCTAAACAAGAATTTAAACGTTGAATTCTGTCACCACTGATATAAACTTGACCTTTTTCTGTATTCCACTGGAGACCTAACCATAAACAATTTTGACATGGAACCCAATTACATTTTTCTTCTGCAAACAAGAAACCCAAATTTTGAAAAAGATTCTTTATTGAATTACTTGCCTTTGATGCCTCATCAAAATTTCTGCCTGCAGCTATACCGTCATCTAGAAATGTTATAATTTTTATACCTTCTGACCTTAAGCGTTTCACAGGCTCTCTAAGAACTTTAGAAAATATGTACCCTGCTGTTGAAATGCCAAAAGGTAGTACATTAAAAACAAAATAAGACACTTTTCCATTTTCTTTCCATGAAAACCCTAAATATTGTCGATGTTCCTCGCATATTTCTAAATGGTGATAAGCTGATTTTAGGTCAAAAGAAAACATGAAATCTCCTATCTTAAGCATTTCCTTTGCTGTTATAGCATCTTCGTATCTAAACTTAAATTTGTGTAAATGAGGATTAATATGCCTACAATCAAGCACTAACCTTGGCTTACCGCTTTTATTTTTAGCCACAGTCAAAGGATTTACAACTGTAGGTTTTTCAGACACTCGTGACACGCACCCTTTTTCTACCAAATTTTTGATCTCACCTGTAACGAAATCTGGCTCATCTCTCGCTGACCTATTGTTGTTCAATTCAATAGCCACAGGATTAGTTTTGAATGGAATTCTATAACCTGTCTTTATAACATCTAGGACTGTTTTACCTGTTCCAATTTTCTCCCACTCGTCATAGTGTGATCTTAAGCGACCAACTGGAGATTTTTTATTTTTCATATCAACAAAATGTGCAAATTTTGAAATAGATAAAACATTATCTAAGTTTTCACTTATCTTGTATGACTTGTCATCTTTCTTTGTGCAATCTCGGCTCCAGTGCCCTTTTGCCCCACAGTCAAAACATCTGCCGGGTTTTCCACTGCCTGTTGACTTCTCGTCAGTCTCCATGCGAGTAACCGTTGCCGGTTTCTTTTGATAAGGCTCGAACCTAGATCTCTTCTTCCCGTTGAAAACTTTTCTCTCTGCCCTCATCTGCGCTCTGTACATCTTTTTCTCATCGTCTGAATCGTCTGCTATCGGATTGGCTTCATACTCTTGAACCACTCTCCAACCAAGCTGCGACGAATCTGCTAACTTAATGACTTTTTGGCGATTTTTAACCAGCTCAATACCTTCATTTATGCTGCTTTTGGCTAAATCTACACCGTCATCGCTGTTCAAATGTTCCCTTGCTTCCTTCAGTTTTGTTAGCACTTTTGCCTCATGTTTATATTGATTCTCGTTTCCTTTTTTCCGGAAAACATAATGTTCATTAAGATTTTCTTCTATTTTACTTATCTGGGAAGTTGAAATTTGTTGAATATTCTGCTGAAACGCCGTCAGACGACTGTCCATCATATCTTTCAGATTGTCCAATAATTCCGACTGTTGACGCGACACAACTCGATTAACTTCTTCAGAAATTGCACCCTGTATCTGCCTGGCGTCCATGACCGAAAACACGACTTGCTCGGGAAAGCGTGCGCTAGAAAGTGAACTCTTACTAACCACCCGTAGATACAACCGAACACGTTTTCTCAATACTGACATTTCATTGGCTGAAACCTACATAACAATTTTACCTTAGTAACACCACACTTTCGTATTCGTTTACATGTCGTCAGGACAATTATTTTTCGCTATACTTCGTAACGCGAAAAAATGTAATTAGTTACCGTTTTATGGTTTAGTTCGACTATTCTACTCGGCGAGCAGGGTTTTGACGCTTTACGGAGATAAACGAAAACAAAGACATACATGCCGCATATGGTTGTGTAGATAAATTATCGTAGAAGACAATGGTAATAAACATATTGCCATTGCATTTCCTCTGAAATTTTAAATGAGTGCGTTTCTGAGGAGGGGGTACTGAGCGTAATTCGGAGTTAGATACCTTTTTTTTATTATTACATGTATACTTTAAATTAAAAATTTATTTTCGAAACAAGTGCCTGTGCCCCAGGGTCAGGGGTTCTGAAGTTAGGGCGGGGCTATTTAGAGATTATATAGAGAAAATGCATTATTTCTTTGAAAATCTGTGCTCCCGGGTATTAGATAAACTAACCAAGTACATAGTTATATTGAATAAGGCTGCCTCTTTCAAATTTGAGAATTTTGTGACCCCTGGGTCAGGGATTCTGGTGTTAGGGAGGGGCTCTTATAATGAAAATGCAAAAATTCTTTGAATATCTTCATCTCTGCTTCCTGGGCATTAAATTAACTAACCAAGTACAAAGTTATGATGAGCAAGAATGTCCCTTCCAAAACTGTGAATTTCATGGCCCCTGGGTCAGGGGTTCTGGTGTTAGGGCTGGACTCTATTGATTATATAGTGAAATGCATGAATTCTTTGAAAATCTATTCCTTTGCTCATAGATATTATGCCAATGATCTAAGTACATATTTATGACGAAGAAAGGTTCCCTTCCCAAACTGATGAATTTCATGGCCCCTGGGTCAGAGGTACTGGGGGGGGGGAGGGTTACTGAGTTTGAAAATAGATTAATGCTTTGAAATCTGATCTTTGGTATTAATCAATCATTTCTGATAAATAAAATTTATAATATTTTAAAATATGTTTCTCTAGGGTTACTGGTTCCTGTGGGGTGGTGTGCACAACTGGTGGTTTTAAAGTGGAAATGTATTTACTCTTTGTTACTCTGATCTACCTCTCGGTATTAAGTAACCAAAGTAAGCATGTTAAGTGTATGATTTTGATAAAAAATGGTGCCTCTTTCAAAATTGTGAATTTTATGGCTTTTGGTTTAAAACACGAACCAAATTTAATTGCTGAAAAAAATGTTACATGACGCTCAGGTGACCTATAAGGCCCGTGAGCCTCTTGTTTTTGAAAAGCGAACAATCTAAATTTAAAAAACTAAATTTCCAGTCCCATTGTCTGTGTTTCAATAAAATTTCTTTAAAGATTTAAAATAAAATTGTAATCTTAAAGAACACTCGTGCAAAAAAAACAAAGATTCTCTTAAAAAAAAAAATACCGGAATATCAATCCTAAACAAACCACTATTATACATGTTATAGGGCAACATCTGTAACAGAATTGGATCTGGATTCAAAGCCCGACAAATTACGTTATCTAGTTATCTAGTCACCAATTAGAAAGAAGCATAAGGGGTTATTTTGTGAGCAAAGATGAATATGGCAATGTTTAATCCAAGGGCGATAACAGGAGGTTCAGTTCTTGGTACATAAATTTATCAAAAATTAACGTATTATTGAAATAAAATATTTATAATAAGCTTAATAATATATATTACTTATATATATCCAAAGTCTCTTTTTATCAATAGAATAATTTTTTTTATTTTACTTAAAAATACATAGAGAATAATTTTTAAGCAGAAAACACAAAAGATTTTTAGGTAATCTGCTTACTGCTGTTGTTTAGCTGCCCCCGAACATGGATTGTGAGAATGATTTCATATTCGACGGTTTGTGTACCAAACTTGTTCAAATATATTACTTAACAGTCTCCAACTGAATTTTTATTGATTTTTTTTTACAGAAATTGATTTGCTTGAAATAACAAATTCTAAAGAGCAACGAATGCTAGAAAAGGTTTTTACAAGCGAAACAAGGAAATTATCAATGAACCTGAAGTAGTTGATGTACCTGCAGACTTACGTAACATTCCATTACCGTTAAAGTATGAAGGAAAAAAAAACCAGAAACGTAAATTTCAGCCAGCTCCAGTAATCAATTTTCATGGAATAACCGTAATATTCCAGTATCATTATTATTGAACCTGCATATTACCTACATGAGTTAAAATTTTTAAAAAATCATAACTTGTCTCATTTTGGAACTCATAAAAATCTCTTCAAGCTTTAGAATATTAATTTAAATTTACATGTACCACACATCTTTTCGGATGACTATACTAGAATATTTTAGATTGTTATCAATTAAATTTTAAAAGACATGAAGCAAATACCACATGACTTCTCTGATGACAATACCAGAATATTTGCCCCTCGATGACAGGAAAGCCCTGGAGTGTTTTGTCACCCGATGCCGAACAGGCATGTCAGTCTCGAGGCCGTGTCATATACCTATAATATTCTGTACATTGGTAATGTTTTATCATGGTTACCCAAAAAATTTAATTTCTAAAAAAAAAAATAAATAATATGCACTCTATTTCCTATTCAATTTCAAAGACTTTACAAAATGTAATTTGTTCGATGATGCAAAAGTTTATGACTGGAATAATAGTGTTACCATTGTTCAAAAAAAAAATCTCGATTTTAAATATTGGTTTGATGGATTTTTTAACAGAAGTAGACGAAGTAAAGAAACATGTTTCGTTGATTATATGTAGTAACCAGAAGAGAAAATTCCGTCATTCATCACTTAGTATACATGTACAAGATCTTTTAAACTGAGGCCTATATATTAAAAATATTTTCGACGCACAGAAATGTATTTCGGGACTCCAGCCAGTCAGGTTAGTATCTACATATCGTATCTTGTTAATTATTAAAAGAAATACTCAAGTAGTTTTACAGACTTATGCTCAAGTAATTTTAATTTTTTTAAATGTTGGCGAGCCATGTTCAGTTTTATTTTGGTTTGTTTGAAAATTGTTTTACACCACTATTTGAAGTAAAAACCTATAAAACTTTGATTATATCCTGTATTTTGTAAAATCATCCAATTTTTATTCTATCATGCACAATAGCATTCCACATCTCACGAATCTGACCACGCATTGACAGCATGGCAAGATATTTACAATTTCTCCCAAACTTTCTGTAACACTCAAGAGCTTCGGAATGAAATAAAGTCAGGTATTCTTCCATTTGTTTATACTTCACATTGTCGACTCGAGAAGAGAGAATTCCAAAAAGGTATACGTCATCCACCCAGAAAAATGGCGCCGTCATGGCGGCCTTATACAAGGCTGGAATAAGATCCGTGGAAATAAATACAGCAAATCCACTGCAATAAGTGTAAGGAAAGAGGCTATAGCCTTTGAAAAAAATATCGCTTACAAACCATTTGTTGTTTCTATCACGTTCAATTCTCATGTAGTCTTTTGGCCACACATTACAAAAAAGAAACTTCTTTTCCTTTCTCAGGTAGATAAAATTTGTGAAGAACTTGTAAAGGTTAATGACAGAGTCATCGTCAATCTTGATAATGATTTCTGCATTCATACAATTTTCGGTGATCCATTTGAACCCCAAAACCCCTTTGTTTGTTAAATTCCTATAAGTGTCCATAAAATCTCCCTGAATAATATCATTAAATTTTTCACTCTCTTGCGATAATTTTTCTTGGTCACTCTCCTTTTTTGTTGTACCAACTAGAAATATCACACGAACAGTTTCAGGTTTGTACTGGGTAATATTAAGCCATGTAGCTCTCATCTCTTCTCTTGCTTCAAAATGACCAATGGCGGTATGTACCATAATCAGTGCCGATATTCTGGTATGATTTCGACATATATTTCTGTTGTTTTTTATATATCTTCCATATAATGTTAAAGGATATTTTGTTTTCAATTTGACTATCCTTTTTGTATCCTTTAAGGTTAAATTGTTACTCATATTGAAGCTTTTCAAATACATTCGGTCTCTTGTTTCAAATTTTGTGTATGTATACAAAAGCATTGAAACACTTGAAAGAGATAAACATATCATGAAATTGCAAAATCGTTGCATTCTGCTCTTGTATATACGTCCTTTGGAAAAAAAATCTTTGCCTTTATTCGAATATTGAAATTCAACACACTTCAAAGAAAATCAACAAATTCTCCTTGTAAAATTATACTACACACTTCCAATGATACCGAATATTTATCCTGTTTCATAAATTTAGTCCGAATATAAAAAAAAATGAGTAGACTTTCTGTCAAAATGATAAAAATCAATTGTGATCTTAAAGAACTAATATAACATGTTCACATATTTTTGAGCACATACAAAATATTTTTTTGGAAAACCAACGTGTATATTATGATATCAATACAGCGTTTCTTTATTTAATTAACATTATTATATCCAACCGACTTGGCGCGACGTCTGCTGATCGTCCCATCTGATGAACAGCACTGCTTACAAAACATATCTTACACTGCGCTTCAAATGATATTTTTATTACAACTGTATCAGCATGCTTGTTACAAAAAGTCTATCGGCATTGTAGATCGTAACTGACGTGAATCGAAGAGAAATAATAAATATCGATTAACTTAAAGGGAGTTGTAAAGATAATATCAATGGAGTATATGGAGATAAGTAAGATAACGAACAGTTTTCAAGCTAAAAAGTCCATAAAACAATACAATACGGTTGCACAGCAAAACTGTAGTCCGAAAAATCTGACGTTTTCCTGGCTTTTTTTTACGATTTTGATATTTTACCTGCCGTTTTCCTGGCTTTTTTTACGATTTTGATATTTTACATGCCAGGAAATCGTAAAAAAGCCAGGAAAACGTCAGATTTTTCGGACTAAGCAAACTCGGACCTCCAAAACATCAGGATTGGGTTGCTCAAAACTCTGGTTGAGGTTAACCGCTGGTTAAATCTCTTATCCAGTGGTTAACTTTTAACTGTTGGTTAAATTCTGTTGCTCAAAATTTGTCCACTGGTTATCTTTGCTATCCAGTGGTTAAATATTGGCTAAAGTTAGCCATTCCACAGAGGTGGGTTAAGTCTCTTAACCAGTGGATAAATATGACTAAAAAATTATTATTGGTTGTAAATTTTGGGGGATAACAAAAGAAACAAAGGCTTATAGATATTTCAAACAAGAATTTAATGTTGATGAATACTTAAAAAGACATACACAGTAATTTAAAGTCAAGTTGACGTGGTTTTGTAGCAATATTAGGCAGGAGTAACATCACAGTCAGGAATATGATTGGTTTTTATGTATTCATCGTCAGCAGAAATGTTGTAAATGGGTTCTTTCAAGGATTAATCTGTTGGTATTACAGAGGATCTTATCAAGCGGCCTTCCCTCGCTGAAAAATAAATAATTATTGGTATATTTTAAATAAAAATTATAAATGAATAAAATTGTTGGTCATTTGCATATAGGTCTAATAATGAATATAGATAAATTGTTCTTTGATTACCATACATCAATATTTAAAATCAATTGAGAATTGACACCCCCCCCCCCCTCGACACACACACACTCCTTTACCCCCCCCCCCCCTTTTTTTAAGATCTTGCATTTTGTATTTGTTTTTCAAAATGATATTAGTAATCATTTCCTTGCCGATATTTTTATCTGCCTATTTTATCAAACTACCTTTCTTGTTGACTGCTGCATTAAATTAAATGTGTACCATTTCCTTTGATTTTATTATCATTTAGGCAAGGTCTAGTTGAGATAAAATGAATAAAATTATTTGTTCAAAATTAAATCTACCATTAGATTCTAAATATCTATCCATAGACTTCATGATTTTCTTTTTTGCAAAGAAAGACTTCATGTAGGCATTGAAAATTGGGGTTACCTTTTTTTAATTTGTTGGTTTAGCACCCCCCCCCCCTCCTCCACCCCCACCCACATTCAATTAGCCACTCTACTTTCACAATGCTTCCGATGCATATGCTATCAATATCTACATTAAGATTTTTTCTAATTTCTATATAGATGCTTATATTAAAAGGTGTTGTATTAAATACCCTTGGGATAATGCATTTTAGTTACACCGCAAAATTTAATTGTATGGAGCGAAATGCATTAGTGACGAACGCGCTTTATCTACATGCAAGTTGCAAATTCGACCATGACCTTTCTGTAATAATTAAAGAAATGCTACCCACTTTCAGACAGTGTTAGTACATTGTAATTCAGGATTACGTAAATACTTTGAAAGTTATTTCTTGTTTGGAAATATTTGACAAACCACTGGACTGAGATCTTTCTGTCAAGGTATGTATAAAAGCGATAATACAACAAGTGCGAATTTCCTCGAATAATAGCAGACGACGTTAACATGGTGTAAACAGTAAAGGTGTCCTGACTCCAATCAGTTATTATTTAGGTATGAAACGATACAAATTGATGTATTTGCCTCGTAATTATAGCTGTCTTGAGTAGGTATTGTCTTTAAAATATTTTCTGTAAAATTAAGATCTAACAGCTTAACGAGCATCTAGGTTTCTGCAATCATTCTATCCATCTTACCTGTGGTGCTAATCCTTTCCCATTCTAACGTTATGTGTTTACAGTTACTGCATCCTCCACTTGAATTTTCAGCAAAGAATAATCCCAGCTGACTTGTGTGTTCCTCACTTTTTGCGACTAAAGCGTTTGTTTAGTTTTGATACTGTTACATTTCGATATTTCTTCACTTCTCCACATACGGCTGTAACGTTAAAACGTCTCACTATTTACTTATTTGATATTTACCATGGTAGCCATTTTTTTTTGGTTGATAACTGGACAAGTGTAAAGCATTGTGGGATACTAACCAGTGGTTAAATCACTTAACCTGTGGTTAGTTAACCAGAGGCTAATTTTATTTTGAGCAACAAATATTTGACCAGTGGTTAGTTGGCCAGTGGATATAGAATTTAACCAATGGCTAACTTATCCAGTGGACAAATTTAACCAGTGTTTTGAGCAACCCAATCCAGAGGTGGGATCAAGTGCCATGGAGGATTTTTTTATCGTACTAAAATAAAAATTATAGATAACATAAAACATGCATTTTTAGGTCACCTGAATAAAACTCAGGTGACATATTGCTATCCGTTTTCGTCCGTCGTGTGTTAACATTTGAACATTTTTAGCTTCTTCTCTGCAACCGCTCGAGCAATTTCGACCAAATTTGGCACAAAACATTTCTGGGTAAAGGGAACAAAATTTCTGAATTTCATGGTCCCTGGCCCCTGGGGCCTGAGGGGTGGGGCCAAAACCACTAAACTTTATGCAATCTTCAAAAAAAAAAAATTCCCTACTCTTGGACATCATGCAGTCAAACTGTTGGCATGATTGTAATCAGCATTGAGTCTTCTACCAAAGTTGTGAAAATCATGGTCCCAGGTACTGAAGTTCTGGCGTTTTCATTTTCATATCTAAATAAAGTTTTGACTTTGCACATTTTGTATTAAATGTTGTTTGGTGCCAAATTAGAAAAATGAATTCTTAAAATGTAGGTCATTGCTGGAGTGTAGCATTTAAACGTGACGTTTTTGCCGTCACATTCTATTGTGACGTATAGCTACATGTAGTACATACATGTAACACGGCAATTATTATTATAACTTAAAAACTTTGAACCTCCAAACTTTGTGACACACCGTCTTAGTCAATGTCTCCACAATAAATCGGCTTAATATCAGAAACCCAACATACATATCGACACAAAATATCAGTCTAATTTAAAATATAGTTCCTTGCACACAAAAAGGATCATTGACATGCCATTTCAAAATTGATTTGGCTCATGAAATTATCTTTTTAAGTTACCGATGACATTTCACGTTCCTTCCATATTTCTTCCGATAACGCTTATCTACATCGCTGTCTTGCATTTTGAACAACGCGTTCACAGCATTCAGATTAAACAACATCACAATTGTAAAACTTTACATCATTTACATCAGATTTTGAACTTTTCTGCTAAATTTTATGTTTGTATTATTTTATGGAAATGATCAACATTTTGCTATTGCGTGTGCGACGCTCCTGTTACCGGTCTACATGCGTTTTTGATGCATATGAAAATTCGAATTAATATATTTGACAAATGGAATTTTTTTATCAATAATATATTTTTGTTAAAATATATTTAGTATACAATCACCGACCGAATGATATATAGTTTTCATATAGTGAATTGTTTTAAAATTATGGAAATAGTGCAAATGCCGCTGTAATGGTTTTTATTGACTTTTTGACACCAACACCGTTGCCGACAAAATTGGCTTCTAGATGGAGCACCAGTCATCATCCGTGTGTGCTCGGAAGGGGGCAAAGGTACCTATAAGGACATCCAACAGTCTATTTCTACCCTACTTTGCGTGAATGCTAGCGGCAGTTATATGCGTCCAAATGGTTGTTCTACGAGGGAAAGGTGCCTTTAGTTCTGGGGGTCGATGAAGCACATCCAGGATCTGCAATACCCCTTCTAAAGTTTTTGAGTCCACAACATCTACTCACTAGTGCCCTTCCGTCTCTTAACCTATTTCAGTATCATTGACAGTGATTTCTGAACCAGAGCCCATATCATCTTTGACGATTTCTACTGGCGACTCGACTCCTTCCATCACCCTCCCAGATTCCATCCCTGTATGACCCTCTAGTGTAAGCACCCAGTCGAATTTCTTTCTCCACCGAGTGTTTTACAGTGCAGGGGACTAATTTTGATACAGTATCAATGCTGATTTTGATGCTTCTTTTGCTTGCCGATTTAATGCTATTTATCCTTAACCGGATCCTTTATCTATTTACACTTTTTACCGAAAAAAATACCGATTTTTAACGAATTTCGATTTGTCATATTCCAAACGTAAAATTGGGAAAAAAAATGGCGACACAGTGGAAGTTGGAAGTAAATCTTGCGAAGTTATCGTAGTATAGGCCTATATTGATTGCAGCTAACGATGCGATAATATATCCTTTTTGTGATGCAATTTTGATGCGTAAAATAGCCCCAATGTGTAAGCAAGAAAACGTGATTGTTAGGAAGGAAACCTAAGCAAACCCAATTATTAATTATTTGTATATAGTAAGAACGTTACATTATTCTCTGTAAAATAGGTCAAAGTTGAGTGTATTGTAACGCTTGTATTTTTCATGTTTGATGGAAATCAGTGCACATGCTAAATAGCATAGAATAACCACAGGCCTTTAGATCGCTTAGAAAAAAAATTGAGGTGTTGAAAAAAAAATAAAGGTATGGAACTCTTTTCATAGGGTACCTACTTTCGCCGATAAAATTCTTTTAAATCAAATGCTTAACAATTTTAAATTTATCCATATCTATTCATATATAAACAATCTTCATTACTACCAAATTTCATTCCGTAATTCCTTATACTTCTCGAGATATTCTGAAATCAATTCCAAAATTGACCTTAATTTTTTTACTCGACATCAGCTTGGGCCTTCGGAGGGCTACACTAATTTTTAAGCGGGAACGACGGGACAAATTTTCCCCGGAGTTTATTCAAAAGTCAATGAATATTTGCTCATTTGCATTCGAGCTTTACATGGATTTTCTCTAATTTGATCATATGATCTTACTTAGCTGCAATAATGTAGCCCTCTCCGATTTTTTTTATCTGATATTTACTGGAGAGGGCTACAATTCCATCGCATCTCCGTAATGGTGCAAATATATTTTTTTGATACGGGTGGTTGGAGGCAAAATAAATTATTTTTACATTAAACTTACTTCTTATAAGACGGAATTTTTATTCACTGTCAACAACATAGCCTGTTAAACTCGAAAACCATGTAAAATAAATCTGTGTCTTTCCCAGCTGTAATATTCAGCAGCCATGACAGTTCACGCGTGACGTAATGAGACTTTCGCTTGAAATTTGGAACAACCAAATAAAGCAAATGTCGATGTTTATAAACGATTGTGCTATAATATATTACAAAAACATCGATAAATAAAACCATTTCAAGTGTTATTTATGCGCAAACAGCGATACGTATGCTTAAAATAAGGGAATTCCTAGTAGATCCGCTCCTATCGAACCTAAATTCTCATTGGCTGTCCCAAAATACAATCCATCAAGGTCAGTAAACATGGCGGATAAATTCAAGTTAAGCTGTTGACACACACGAAAAATAACCGATACATGGGTCGTTGTGAATATTTTTGGATCGATTTATGTTTTGCATAATTACATATTTGGATTCCAGTTAAGAGATAATAATAAAATAGCCGTTTACTGATAATTTTAGCCAAAATCCGTGCGGGAGTGATCCACTGCCGCATCTGCGCCATTATAGAGATCCTAAGGAGTTGTAGCCCTCTCCCAAAAAAAAAGAAAAAGAAAAAAATCGGAGAGGGCTACATTATTGCAGCTAGATCTTACTAAGTCACAAACAACATTTCAGCGGTCTAATTGTTTTGAAAATCGAAAGCTATAGAATGCATTCCGGGAAAAAATCGTTCGACCATAGCTTCTTTTACATTCATAATCAACAAGGAGGTATAGTTGTTTATGCAGACGTTTTCAAGTTAATTTTTCGCGAAAGGAATTAATACGGACTTAATCTTACAATCCGGAGTAAGAAATCAACTTTAAAATGTTGAAAGATCTTGCAAATACTATACAACTCTTCGCTGCACTTCAAACATCGTCTGTTTACATGTGAATGGCTAGGGGCCCAAGCTAATGTCGAGTAAAAGAAAGTAGGTCATTTTTGAGATTGATTTCAGAATATCTCGAGAAAAATATGGAATTTCGGAATGAGCTTTGGTAGAAATGAAGAATGTCTATCTATGAATAAATTTAAATAGAAAGTAGAATTTTAGAGCATGTGAATAAAAAAATATTTTATCACCTCAATTTGGTACGAGGTGTAAGAGTTCAGTACCTTTATTTTTTTTTTTACACACAATTTTTTTTCAAGCGATCCAAAAGCCTGTGAGAATAACCCCTTTATTGACAAAAATGCGGTATATTGACGCCTTAACCTTTTAGTAAAATAAGTCAAAGGGCAAGGTCAAGGCTCATGTAGTCGATGACCATGGCAATTTACAAATGTTATAGTGTCAAATGTGCAAAATGTCAAGTCCATATCTCTTACAGTTCTTGAGATACAAGGTGTGACAGACAGGCAGACAGACGCCGGGTAAAGTAATCCCTTACTGCCGCCCTGCTGTGCTGGCGACACAAAAATTCCCAGATAACGATAACAGTGAAATGAACTAAATTCACATTACTGAAAACAAATAGGCTGATCATTTTGCACCTAGAAGGGCTATCTGGTCTTGATTGAAAGAGGAAAATGTTAATTTTTTCAAAATATCCGTGGTAAATAATTTATTTAATTTTTGTAATAACAAGATAAATGTGTTTTTTAAACTTTTCTGAAAAGCAAATTAAAATATGTTGGTATCCAAATAAGGTCTTCTCCCAAGAAATACAGTTGTGGAATATAAAAGCCCTAGCACCACCAATTCAAAAGTCATGGTCATGCAAAGATAGGTTTTTGAAAGGTAAGCCAGACTCAAAGTTGTTGTTGTCCCCCGCTTGAAAAGTGGGGGATATTAATTTGGGTTTGTCCAAACGCTTTCGTTTCACACGATATCTCGAGAACCCTTTGAGCTTTTGCAATGAAACTTAGCATAGCAACTCCCTAACTAAAGAAGACCCCTATTGATTTTGAGGTCAAAAAGTGGTGGTCATAAATAAGCAAATTCTGTCTGTTAAAACACTTTCGTTTCCACACGATATCTCGCCACCAATGAAATTTTATATAACCAATGAAGACCCCTATTGATTTTGATTCAAAAGTTATGGTCATGCAAAGATAGGTTTTTGAAAGGTAAGCCAGACTCAAAGTTGTTGTTGGTTTCTATTTCTGTATGAAAGTGTGCCAATATCCAGGTGGTACCAAACGAAAAGTCTTGTCACACGGGCAATCAAATCTTTATATGCATATTGACATACATGTATTTTATTTGTCTTTAGTATACATGTATACATTTAATAATACAAATTCAGTCAGGGGAGCCACTTTTCTACAAACACTATATTACCTGAATCTTCCGCTACAGGGGGATAAAAAAGAAAGTTTATTCATAGCTTCACCTAGATACTTGTATTTGTATGAAATTCACATTACTTTTTATAATATCTTAAGGAAAAAGCGCTGCTCAAAAACTTCTATGGAAAATTTAAGGTGCAGTTATTTGGACAATAATTATACTTCGGTTAATTCCTTTGGCGGAGTCTGTTTATATTATAAAACTTTCAAAATGCTACTCTATGATTTATCATTTCAAACCATTCATTCCATAGCAGATATAAAATAGTGTCGTTATACATTGAATTCCCTTTAGCAATTTTCCAACGTAGTTTAAATATTTTTTATTATTTAAATGCTTAAGACCGAATGCTGTGTATCATGAAATCGCTCATCCCACTTTGAAATAGTACGGGATTTGTGATGTAATACTTGAGTTTTTGCAAATTTCTGATGGAAGGTTTGATGGTTCGTGACTCTGGCTTCAGGCTTTCGGGTTTTTCATGGTAGCTCGCAAACAGTAGGGCAGATGATGATGAAAAATGTTTCATTGTGATTGATTAGCTAGAATGTTGTAGTCTTAAAACTATTATTCATTTGTTGTCTATAAATATAAAATGTTTGTTTTGCGAAAGTTAAATTAACGTCTTGGAGTGTACTACGAGTTTGAAGAATCATGTCTTTAAATATTGGGAATATATATTTCATGATGTTACTTAGTTCCTTTGCGGGACAAATTCGTATGAGTAAGTATTTGTTTTTATATTTTCACAGAAAGAAATGAAGGAACATTGTCACATTTTTTCTGTGTCCTGATATTAAACGTTTCCGAAGAAATTGTAGTAAAACCAGTGGCACTATGTGAAATATCTTATCTCGTCTGGTTTCTGAACGGGTATTGCGATCAATTGAGTAATAACCCCGTAAAAAGTACGTTGACCGTCTTCAATTTCTTCTCAATTCATGTGCACGACACATGAATGTGAAATCATTAAAAAGTTGCAAGAATGAGGGTTTCTTAACTTCAATCTAAAATACTTGTTACCCTTTGCACGAGATAGATCTTACTGAGTATAATATAAACCATTTAAATTTGATCTAAGGGGATGAAGATCACATTGTAACAATGAACACGTCCTATTCTCCCTTTACCTCAGTGAAAATCGTATAAAACCTCGGTTTTGTGTAAATTTGTGACAAATTGTTTACTTATTATCCTATCTTATATAATATCAAAATTAACGTTTTAGTATTCACAAATAACAGAATATGATGTTCTACTCCTTTGCTTTCCTACTCTGCGCACCAAAGAAGTTTATAACGTCATAAAAGATTTGTAAAGTACTTCAAGATTATCCTCGGTGAATACAATGAAACAAATAATTGGCCTGGAATATGGAGAATCCAAACTTCCTTTAGACACCATAGGGCATAAAATTATAGAATGAGTGTATCCATATCACTAAAATTAGGGGGAAAAATCATAAATTTTCCTACTTTAAAAATGTTGGAATTACGAAATTAGTAAAGCATAGCATACGTGTATGTTTTGAAAAAAAAAAGATTGACAAGTTATTTTTTTCAGCCAAAACAAAAGATACTTTTAAATACACTTCTGTTTCATATTATCATTTTAAGGTGAAGATTAATTGCTTGTTGTTTTTCTTTACCTCCCATTCAAGAATTTTTGACTCATGTAGAGACGTCACCATATACCGGTGAAGGAGTTTAAATTAGACCTGTACTCGGCACTCAGGGCCATTAAGTAATGAGGGTTCTTTATCGTGCCAACACCTACCTTGACACAGGACCTCTATCATCTGAGCTATTGTGAATGGTTTTTAGGAGAGGAAGATGGCGAACAAACAATTAAACAGTGTTTGTGTGATAAATTTAGTATCCTTTTTAAATCAGTGATTAACTGTTACTGCTTTGGAAATCTGTCTACATCAATGTCTACATCAATACAGTAATTGGTTAATTGCATGGTCTTAAAATTGACCTTGTTTATAAATACCTTTGACCTAGGTCGTATGCTCACTGACCTTTTACATACAAGTTATTTATCGCCTAAAGGTTTCTTTATTTACCTGGTCAGACCAATGGATCAATGCGGGACTGATCGATTAATAAGTTTTCCTTATACTCTTTAGCACAGTATCCCGACTTTTGACTTATTACATGTAGTTCTGCTAAATTGAACTTTTTGGCATGATGATTGTTTGTTGTCTTTGCATTGAAATATTATGAAATTTTATCATAGTCATAGTTTGTTTAATGACAAATTTCATATCCAGTGTATCATATTTCTGTGTATGGTTTAAAATATTTTTACATTCGTTAAATAAGGAAAACTGATTACCATGTTCAAGCAGGTCAGAGCTTTAATTTCCTCTAGATTCTTTATTTATACACGTAGAAACCTGTGATAAAGGATGGGTTTCATACCAAAAGAGTTGCTATTATTTTTCAACATCAGAAGCCACATTTAAAGATGCTATGGTAAGTTGACGATTCACTTTTATTTTTCCCAGCTTCCGGGAAAGTGATGGGATATTCAATCTCATTCGTCTGTCCGTCCGTCAGTCTTGATCTGTCACAAAATAAAAACTTTAACCTAAGTAATATCTTTAGAAACAAAGGACAGGATTCTCATATTACACGTGTACATGTTTTATCTGTTACAAAACCTTTCTAAATACACTATGATTTTTGACCCGGTGACCTTTTAGTTTTGACCTACTTTCCAAAACTTTAAAAGTTATTGTAAATTGGCCATAATTTTTTATTAAAGGATTGTATGTTAAACGTCCCTCTCGAGAATTTTTCACTCGTATGGAGACGCCACCACCTGCAAGTGGATAGCTACAAATTTCGTCTTGTACTTGGCACTTGAGGCCATTGAGCAGTTAGGTTTTTTTTTTCGTGCCAGCACTTACTGCGACACGGCACTTCGGTTTATACAGTCTCATTTGAATGACCGGTCTCCACTTCCCACAGTGGGATTCGAACCCGTGACGTAAGGATCGACTGCTACAGGCAGATGCCCTAACTACTGCGCCACATGTTGACCATAACTTTTGAATGAGAAATGATATGGCCTTTTAATACTGTAAACTGTAATTTTCTTTTTAAATCTCGGGACCTTGAAGTTGGGCCTACTTTTAAAGACTTTCCAATTGGTCAAAAATAACTAATGAGACCTGACATGGCTTTCACATGCAAACTGACTGTGACAAAACCTTTTTTAAATGCAGTGATTTTTGACCCTGAGACCTTGAACCATGACTTTTGACAAACCTTTCAACAAAATTACTTTTTTCTCTTACAACTTCCGTTAGAAAAAAGATTGGGATTTCATATTTGACATTAACCTGTGACAAGATATTTCCGAATATGCTATTATTTCTGACCCCTTGATATATATATTTGATCACATTAAAAAAAAATCAACTTCGGTGATTACTTTGAATGTCCTGATAGGGCGTTCATATTTGACACAATGTGCCATATATAATAACATCTCACCCACAAAGACACCGAAAGCGAAACACAACAATTCTTTTAATTTGTATGTTTCCTTACTCTATGTTACTTACATGTACTTTGATAAACTAATCCATTTAAAAGATATTAAAATATTTAATCGAGCTTAAATTTCTAAGGTAACATTTAAAATATCTTGATTGTGTGAGTAATAGTTAGTCGATATTTTTTAATTTGCAGTTGTCATGTTATCTGCTGGGCTCCGAATTATTAGAACTTCAGAATGCAAAGAAAGAAAATTAGATTGATTTGCAAAGCCGTTTAAGAGGTTGACAAAAACTTGACAAAGGCTCCTGCTACACGAAGTTTCATTTAATTACAGTTAGCATTATAAAACAACTGGAAATTAAATGTGCATGATATCTTTAGATATATCTGATTGTAATTATAGAGATAAAAAATCATTTTCATTTCTTTTTAAGACTAAAAAAGCTTGTAGATCTTTTTATTATTTTAAATTTAGGTTTGATTTTTTTTATCCTGTAAGTTGATAACTTGGACATAAATGAAATATTTGATGCTATTTTAAAGGTTATCAGAACCAAGTCTGGCTTGGTGCAAGTGATATTCAAGAAGAAGGAAATTTTCTATATCTTTCAAATGCGGAAAGAATGCACTACAGCCATTGGGTGCCAGGAAGGCCTAATAACTTACAGGGAATGGAGCACTGTGCCACCTACATGATTCCAGATAGAGGGATGAACGATGCACCATGTAACTACATTTATTATTATTTGTGCAAATAATAAAAATAAATGTATTCGTTATTCAATCTTTCATTTAAATTCTTATCAAAGAAAGAAGTCATTGACCATTCTGAATCTAACAGTATTGAAATCTTCAACCGTTGCATAAAGTGTTGCATTCTCATTCAATATGATACATTATTCGAATTCCTTCAGTTTGTTCTATATAAAGATGAAACATAATGAGATAACAAACAGAATTCAAAATCGAAAGTCCATGAAACAATACAGAAATGGAGCAAAGCAAACATGGACCTCCAAAACATCCGAGGTGTAAGGATAAGGACAGATGATACAATTTTTCTCTTTGGACCGACGCAAAAATATTAAAATGGAGCTTAAGATTTAGAATCTGATTAAAATATAAATCTGTGATACATTCGTATGCTATTTATTTACTAATTATGGGACTTTTACGAGGAGCGCTGACTCTTACAGTTGACGGCTCACTTTTACTAGGACAGTGTACGAAAACTCTTTTACGATATAAATATTAAACTCAACGTTTAATTTCGCAGCACAGATGAGTTGCACTTGACCATTTTACCATCAACTCCCGGCCTTCACATGTTAGTGCCCATAACAACATACCTCTGACATACTAGATAGGTAGACGATACAGGTTTGAATTTCCAAGTAAACAGTCAACAGTAAAAGTCAGTGCTTCTAGTAAAAGTACATTGGAAAGCATTTTTAATGACTTAGAATTCACCATGAATCGGTCATTATTTTCCACCTGCGAACAAACAGTATTTGGACCGTAAAAAATGATATACCTTTATCACAGTTCTTTAAAATAGTGTCTCACTGTGTCTGCAAGTTTCGTCACATGACATGCGAGATTTAGGTTGAAAGTGACTTCCGGGTACATTCGCCATCATTCACTGTCAATTTTATATTGGGTCAACTACGTGGAGGGACATGCAGAGCTGACAAGAAAGAGCGAAGTAGCAGTGGAAAGTAGAGAGGTACTACCGTTTCGTTGTTGACGAATTACGCATGGTTACTCCGTCTGTACTGACGTCCATGACAGATACGTCATACAAAGAACAGATACTTGAGCATTCAAAAGCTTGGCTTTAAAGGTACTTGAACACAGATTTGAAGTCAATATTTTCTCTATAATATTACGACTTATATATTTTAATAGCATTTCACACAAAAATTAATTAAAAATCTTATTTCCTTTAAAAGTTATTAAAACTTCACATTTTTTGGCGGGTTTGATTGACACATCCTTGCACTATCACAAATTTTAACCTTTTTCTTAATCCTTAGGAAAAGTGGCAATCTTGTGTATTAATGAGAAATTTAAAACTTTTATCCAGAGAAATAATTTTATTCAGAGTAGAAATGTTAGAAAGCAAAACTCCTTCACAAGTATCGTCATTCCGAACTAAGAGTTGCGTACAGAGTTCAGCAAATCGAGCACACTCGTATTTATATACACAGTTTTTGTAAACAGGGCCGAGTTCTGTTTTTGTTGATGTTTACAATTCACCGGGTGCGTTTAATTGTCAGTCTGCTTACCACAACTGCACGGACTGACAATACATTGTGTGTTTGTTTTGCTATCGAACATGTCTACTCTGAATTTTCTGGATTATAGTATTAATATTTTTCATTTATGCACAACGAGATTGCCACTTTTCCTAAGGATTAAGAATAAAATTAATTCGTGAAAGTGCAAGGATGTGTCAATCAAACCCGCCAAAAAAATTTAAATTTTAATATCTTTTATATGAAATAATATTTTAATTAATTTTTGTGTGAAATGCTATTAAAATATATTAGTTGTAATATTATAAAGAAAATAATAACTTCAAATCTGTGTCCAAGTACCTTTAAAAATTGATGTTTTTATTAATTGCTAAACCTATCCATCTTGAAAACGACAGCTGCATAGACCGTCGTTTAAGTTATACCCCCTGTTCGCACGTCTGGGAAACAAAATAATGTAAAAAAAAAAATAATAATAATAATAATAATGAAATTTCAAAAAAACTTCGATGGCAATTTTAAAATAGTATTTAGTAATACTTAATTAGTTTACGAATATGGTGAAAAATACACTGCAGAACACTGTTATTGTTTTGAAATAATCTTTAATTTATAGAAGGGTGGGGATTAATTGTGAACAGGAAAGGAACTTGATAGAAATCGTCTATATTATTTACATTAATAATCATGCAGAGAATTTTTGTGTGTAACTAACCTCTTAAGAAATTTGTCATTTAATGAATTTTCTTGTTTAAGTAACAATTTCTAAATTATGATCAAGTAAAATTTATCCACAATTTAAAAAAAAGAACTGTTCTCAAAAGAGGCACCTCTTTCCTTTCAATTTGACACAAGTCCCTTTATGAAAAAAAATGATAAGTTTCCAAATTTATATTATCAACTGAAATTTACAGTTAATGATGCAGTGACATTTCTTCAATTTGATGCGACGGGTGAACCGTCGAAGGACGTTTGACCTTTTAAATATTACATGTATTTATTATAATCTGAAATTAAATTATGAACTATTTGTATGACCAAGGTTTCATAATTGTCATATGCCGAAATAGGAGTCTGTCCATTTCATTTATGTAAACTAAGCCTAACGGAGAAACAAGCAATGGAGTTACTGGTATGGCGGGTTCTTATTGCTGCATTTGTTCTTTTTATGCAGACAATAAGGATTGATAGTGTAAATTTTTTTGCCTTTATTCATATTTTAGGATTATTTTGATAGATTTTACGCGTTATTTATCGTTAAGTACAACTAAAAATTAAACATATTTATGCTTTTCGTCCATAAGTTCGTGTCATTTTCTTATCCAAGCTTAAGCTTAACTTCTGGAGGAAAACTCCTCCGGGTATTTAGTAGGTGATATGTACAAAATATACATGTTTTACACAAAAGTCAACAGGGAAAATATATAATGGCTAATTCAAGTTTAGAGAATTTAAATGTATGTACATCTACTTCCTAGTCATTGTAGTGCTGTGGTTAGAACGTCTGCTCTAGACTCGCGAAGTAAGGAGTTGATCCTTACGTCGCGGGTTTATAATCCAACTGTAGGACGTAGAGACAGGTCCTTCGGATGAGACCGTATAAACCGAGTTTTCGTGTCGCAGTAGGTGCTGGCACGATAAAGATTCCTCCCTGCTCAATGACCCTGAGTGCCGAATATAGGACAAAATTTGCAGCCCTCCAACGGCAAGTGGTGGCGTCTCAATATGAGTGAAAAAATCTCGAGAGGGACGTTAAATAATATACAAACATTCTCGGTAGCTGATAAGCTCAGTCAGGAGAGCAATTGCTTCGTAATCGGGAGTTTTTTAGTTTGAATCTCGGCTGCGACTGACCGATAAAAAAAGAAAGTGAACGTTGCGGGTCCTTTGAGTGAGGCATTAAAAACCGAGGCCCCGTGTCACGACAGGCGTTGGCACTGCTCAATGCCCCTGGGTGCCGAGTAAAGCTCAAAGTTTGAAGCCCTCGCTGCTTTATGGTCATGTCTCTATCTGAGACAAAGATTTTCGAATGGGACGTAAAACAATAAACAATTCAACCGTTTCGTAGTTAAATTTAGAAGGTTATTTAGAATAAATCTTTTTTTTAGCTGGTGTAATTTGTTTTGTTTTGTTCATTCCACTCTTTTAAGTGAAATGAAAAAAAATCATTTGGAATATTCAGGTATAATAGGGTATAAAGTTTGAAAACAATCATGTGGGTTGCATCTCATTTACAATTTTAATACTCTCAGTATTGCAGGGATTAAATGATATTTTTTTGTTCCTTGATCAAAACGAGAAGAGTTATTGAACATTATGCTATAATAACGTTAAAAATATTTCATAGCTGACGGTGGAAACTCTGCGGCCTTTAGGAAAGGTGAAAATACAACCTATACATTTCAGTAATTCACTTGATCAAGGGAAGAGACTAGCAATCACCCGCTGTATATTTCATGGGCCTCGAGATTTGACAGCGTCCTTCTCAGGCATCATTGATGGAAACTTTGGCAAAGGTAATATTATAAAAAGTTTAAGTACTATTATCAGGTCTATATGAGGTTAAAGCTGAACACGACTCGTAAATAGGCAAATACTATCTTCGATATCATTATCAACACCAGGGTATACTCTTCGCGTTCGTTACACTTGACTGCTTTATTGTCACGGGTATCGGCGTGGAATGGCGACCCGTGTTCGTACTGTTTATCTTGCATTGCCTTTATTTACATGATATTGCAGTTACGAATATTTTGGTGTTTGTTTGTATAATACAGTAAATCGTTCAAATATTGTAAGTGTCTTTCGTATCTTACTTTCCTGCATTGGAAGAAGTACACATTTATTTTTTGGTGCTACTGAGTATTGTATTGCATACGTCCATGTACACCGGTGACAATTAATTACACTGAATAGCGACCGGCTCTATTTATAGGGGCCTGCAGATATAGCGAGAGTTCGAAGAAATATGGCGGACAAATTCTTTTTTACGAATCCTGTTCAGCCTGACAGCAATTTGCTTTATAAAAACATAAAACATTCAGTGTATTATGCATGTTTTGTTACTACTGAATTGACATGCCTGTGTTTCTATTTCAGTGAAGGATATTGATCAAAGCACATCGGACTACCAAGTAGTTTTTCAATCTTCCGTGGATGTTAACAGTTTCGGAAAAATTAAACTTCAGTCAGCATCAACATTTGAATCACTGACTGTAAATTTTGACCTCCCCCAAACAAGTAAAACTATACAGACCAATTTTCCTTTTACTAGCTGCAAGTTTGGAGTACTAAAGTTAAGCGATGAACAAACAACCAACTATTCTGCTATTGCAACCGAGTGCGGAAAAATTACGAGCAATGAAATTTATCTTTATTTCCCAGTTAAATTAACTGAATGGGACAGTGCAAAATATGCCGACATATCTAGTAGCTTCTATCATTCACCGGAAACCACAGCGAATGTCGTAATTAAGACGGGCAAATTGGCTAATGATGGTGTTGACATTAATTCTCTCGACTTCTCCATTCAGAACTTTTACGGGACTAAATCGCCTTTGTCTAATTATCTTACTTGGTCATTTCGGCTTAAATAGCCATCAGTTCACTCATACACTTTGCTGAATATACACTAATAGTTCTATATCAAATATATAAAGACTTGGGTAGGTACGAATGGGAGGGCATCTAAACTTGCAAGTTTGTAAACCTTCACTTAAGGCCATTATAAAATACACTCCAGTAGTTGAAGATCTTATCATTTATTAAAAATCATATAAAATCTCTAATGTGTTATTTTTACATCATTGAGTCAAGGTCTCTCATGTAAAGGCAAGTGTCAAAGTTTACAAATATACAAGGCAAGTACTACTGTAAATTGCACTTTTTATTTCCCCCATCTGGTGTCTGTGCTAATACAGCATCGAGGTTTGCATCTTAGGTCTGTTGCTCCAGCTGCCATCTGTTTCATTTACATACTAAATTGTATCAGCTGGTAACCAATCTCGCCCTGAGCGACCAGTTTCTTGTAAGTGTTTCTCAATGAAATTGGACATTTTTAAATGAATAACCTTGCGAGCAGCAGGTGCATGCAAACCTTTGCCAAGAGCCACGGTTGCCTAAACTACTTGGAACTACTTCAGTTCCTGAAAACATTTGTGCATGATTTCTTACCTCTTGACCTTCACGATTGACCTAAGTTTCAAAAAAAAAAATCAACTTCGGTGAAAACTTCAATCTGATTAAAATCAGATCCTTTGATCCGCTCACATAGATTGCTACACAAGGATCTGAAGAAACCCCATTTAGGGTCACCTCCTGGTGACCTTTCAATAATCCAATCAAATGTTCGCTTCCGAGAATTTAGAAATATCTCAGAATTCAGTTGCAGAAGTGAAAGCCCCGATGATACACGAGCGGATAATTTTGATCTAGTTTCTGTAGCCTGCCAAGAAAACAACCTACTTTCATTTCTACATTCATTTTCCCGAATGTCGCTGAAGTGCAAACTCTCTGATTGGTCAAAATTTTGATAAATATTTTTATTAGAAATGTCACCAGGACATGACCCTGAATAGGCTTTCCATAGATCCTTGTGTAGCGATATATGTGAGCGGATCAAAGGATCTGATTTTAATCTGGTTGGTAACTTCCCAGAAACGGCGTTTATATTTGTAATTTCTGAATGACATCACACACTTCTTTTTAAATTTGCTCAGTGTTTATGACGGTGGGTAATTAACAGTTTAGGTGGTCAACTTTTTGATTTTTGCTGAAATATTTGAGTACTAGTACTGTATATCGAGTTATTATCTGTACAACTGCGCGAAAATGATTTATTTGCACCTCAAGCTAATTCATGTTTGAGGACTAAAGATATTTTGCTTTGTTGGAGACATTAAGCGCATACTGAGGGGTTATCATATGTACACTGTACATGTATGTCCCTCATATTTTGATAAAACCTGTATAAACTATAACATTTTGTTCTATCATTTCAACCAGACATAATCTATATTAAATGTAGAAAACAGAAAAAAAAATCCGCTTTGACATAATTAGAAAAAGTTAATATCATACATATACTGCAGTACTTAATTTCATTGAAATCTTTACTAAAAATACATAACATAGGAATTCATTCTGATTGATTAAACTTTTCTTTTGATAACCATAGGCGCTTGGTTTCGGGATGGTGTATTTTGTGTATTTTGTGTTTTTCTAGGTGTGTCTGAATACCCTAATTCAAAATAAAAATTCGCTGAAATAAGCAGGTCATATTAACTGTATAGAAAAGAGGAAAGGAGCGCCACTCGCCATCCTGAAAATCAGAGGGGACCTCGGTTCACACTTAATTTTCATCTATATCTACACTTTTCCTACCGGTGTCGGGTGAGATAAAGCTTCAACAAGATGTGTTTGTGAAACACTATTCGCCCGGCAGCAAAAAAGTAAAAAAAAAAACATATATTTAGCTTATAGGTCACAGTCAAGGTCAAAAAGGTCATTGATCTTGTTGTAATTTGAAAGAAATTGATTAGTTAAGTATGCATACCATATATGAAGTCTCTATCTCTCATGGTTTAACGGTTATGGTGACGGTTCAAAAAAGCTATTTTTAGGTCACCTGAGTTACTCAGGTGACCCATGCGCGGATCTAGAGGGGGGTCGGGGGGTTCAGGACCCCCCCCCCCCTGGAATTTACCAGGTTAAAAAATGTAAATACTAAAACAATAAAAAAGTTAACATGGACCCCCCCCCCCCCTGGTAAACGCGAATTTGTATGAAATGGGTATGAAAAGTGTACGATTTGCGGCAATAGAAGTCACCACTATAGAAGTCACCACTACCCCCCCCCCCCCCCCCCCCCCCCCCCCGAAATAGGTTTTTGACGTTTGGGCGAGTTTAGGTTTTTTTTTTTTTTTTTTTTTTTTGCTTGTCAAGAAATTTCTGGGATTGGATTTTTTTTTTCTGACTGGGGTGGACCCCCCCTGGAAAAAATTTCTGGATCCGCGCCTGTGACCTATTGCTATCCGTTTTCGTCCGTCGTTGTGTGTTAACATTTGAACCTTTTCAGCTTCTTGTCTGAAACGACTGAACCAATTTCAACGAAATTTGGTATACAGCATCGATGGGTGTAGGGAAACAAACATTATGAATGTTATCCCCCCCCTGGGGCCTGAGGGATGGGGCCAAAACCACTAAAATTATTGCAATCTTTAAAAATCTTCTTTTTTTCTACTGAACATCAAGCAGGCAAACTGTTTGCATGAATGTAATGAGCATTGAGTCCTCTACCAAAATTCTTCATGGCCCCAGGGTCAGGAGTTCTAGTGCTAGGGCGGGGCAATATAGATTATATAGTGAAAATGCATTAATTCTTTGAAGATCTTCATCTGCTCCAGGGTATTAAGTGAACTAAGTACATAGTTATGATAAGCAAAAGTGCATCTTCCAAAATGTGAATTTTATGGCCCCAGGTTCAGGGGTTCTGGTGTAAGGGCAGGGCCCTATTGATTATGTAGTGAAAATGCATTTATTCTTTAAAAATCTTCTCTGCTTCTTGGTATTAAATAAACTAAATACATAGTTATGATAAGAGAGAGTGCCTCTTCCAAAATTGTGAATTTTATGGCCCCAGGATCAGGGGTTTATGGTGTTTAGGGCGGGGCTCTATTGATCATATTGTGAAAATGCATTAATTCTTTGAAAATTTTCTTCTCTGCTTCTGGGTATTAAATAAACTAATAAGTATATAGTTATGTTGAGCAAGAGTGCCTCTTCTAAAATTTGAATTTTATGGCCCCAGGTGTTCTGGTGTCAGGGCGGGGCTCTATTGATCATATAGTCAAAATGCATTAATTCTTTGAAAAACTTCTCTGCTCCTGGTTATTAAATAAACTAACTAAATATTTAGTTATATGATAAGAGGGAGAGTGCCTCTTCCAAAATTGTGAATTTTATGGCCCCAGGGGTTCTGATGTCAGGGCGGGGCTCTATTGATCATATAGTGAAAATGCATTAATTCTTTGAAAATCTTCTTCTCTGCTCCTGGGTATTAAATTAACTAAGCACATAGTTATGATAAGAGAGAGTGCCTCTTCCAAAATTGTGAATTCTATGGCCTCAGGGTCAGGGGTTCTGGTGTCAGGGCGGGGCTCTATTGATCATATAGTGAAAATGCATTAATTCTTTGAAAATCTTCTTCTCTGCTTCTGGGTATTAAATTAACTAAGTACATAGTTACGTTGAGCAGTAGTGCCTCTTCCAAAATTTGAATTTTATGGCCCCAGGGGTTCTGGTGTCAGGGAGGGGCTCTTTTGATCATATAGTGAAAATGCATTACATGTACATTCCAGGGACCTGCAATTATTTTATTTTACGAATTTGAATATTGTATAAACACAATAGTCAACGTATGCTAGTGAATGAATAGGGGTCGTTTACTGCAAAGTTAGATAAATGAATGAATCACTTTTAAAATTATGTGGCAGGGTATTACGTAGCGTGTTCGAAACGTTTTGTTGAAAGTCAGGTGGTTATATAGAGTATGAATAGTAAGGTCATGCGGTAGCACGGAACTCTAAGCTCGCTCACTAGGATTTAGAGACTAGTATGGCTGATAGTGATGCAATGTCATTATGGAGTGTAGTGAATGTTGGGCTATACAGTTGTATTAGTAATGTATTAGTAATGAATGCTTATGTATGGTTTAATGTCTGAGTACCTCTCCATTCTTAAAAAAGTAATGGAGCCGAGGCCCCGACGTGGCCATTTAGGAATGGAAAGGTACGAGGATATTGACCCACTTGAAATCCATCTTCCTGGAGCCCTTCGCTGTATAAAAAGCCAATTCAAAGTAATGAAGAGGTAAGAAAATTATGAATAGGTCATTTCTGTTCATTACATGTAAAATGTACTACCCAAATGACAGAATGTTCATCATTGTTCTTCAAAGCCAAGTCAAAGTAATTGGAAATGTCAAAAAATAATGGAGAGGTCAAGTGTATTCAATAAAATGAAAGAAAATACTGTTCCTCATTTCAACATGGATTATCCGAGCAGCGATGTGAAAATCTTTTTGACTCAACAAAAGTATAAATTTCCAAATCCAAGTGATAGTGAATATGAAACAAATAACTTGTGAGCGATATTTTTGGGGCTCGAGAAAGTGCATAGAGGTGCCAAAAAATCTGCAATATATGCACTACAATTCTCAGATGTCAGTGATGATGAAATCGTACATAGTTTTGAAAAAGGTGAGAGCTTTGAGAGCCCCAAAGATTGCAGAGAGAACATTCAGCATTCCAAAGCCTGATAAAGAATTAGAGGAACTAAAGATGAAACAGTATGTTTTATATATACCTTAAAAATGCACTTATCTTTTGAGACGGGGGAGGGGGAGATTTCTTAACGTTTTCGTCTAGTATATCATATGAAATTGATTCTGTATGTACGCGATTAGTTAAACCGTATTTTAACTACATTAAAATATTAACGAATTCAAGTATTAATGTTTTTTCTGCATTTTTTTTAAAATTCAGATTGCACCTGCGATAAAAGCAAAATTTCAATGGGCGGTAATCACGTTCAGAGAATGGCAGCGCTCTAGAAATGAAACATCCAAAACATGCTCAGATATTAGCCCTATACTGGAAGATATCCATGACAGGAGTAAGGCTGAACTGAATTACGAGTATTCTCTATCCCAATTAATGTGTGAGGCTAGGAAACTCGACGGTTTGGAATACCCAGCGGATACCGTTTATAGTTTTGTATTCTGTTTCAAACTTCACATGGATACTATGGGACGACATCATATTAAGCTTTTTGTCGACGACGAATTCTCTCAAATAAGAAACACACTAGATAATGTGATGAAAATAAAAGCCAAAGAAAATATTGGGAGTGGAAAAAAGCAAGCTTTGCCGATCACTGAAGTGGAAGAGGAGATAGTACGGTTAAAATGTGTATTAAGGATGACAACCAAGATAAACTCCTGAAAACTCTAGTGTATCTCTTCGGACTTAATTTTGCTCTACGTGGGGGTCAGGAACATAGGAATTTGCGGCGAGGTGAGAGGAACAGTCCCTGAAACGTTCTACTTTCCCACCTGAGCGGTGAACGAACGCAGTGCGAACGGTGAGTGAACGATGTGCGAATGCTGAACGCAACTTGGTGAACGATGTGTGAACGGTGAACGCAGAACGCGAACGGAGCGCGAACGCGAGCGCAAAACGAACGGTGAACGCAAGATGAACGAATTATTCCGGATGCCTCCGATCTTTTCCTTGCATTGAATTTATTCTATTATTCTATAATTTTAATTTCAGGTGCTGAAATATAAATAAACGATAGATAAATAAAACATTTTTTTTCTGCACATACATATGTTTTAAATCGATATTTTAATAACAAGATTTTATTTGCCGTAAAACATGTGTATATGTTACCGAACGCATGAAGTATAAATATAAAATTAATCTACTTATATAGTAAATATGCTTATTCTTTTAACTAATAAAATAATGTGGACTGTAGAAGATAAAACTACCACTTAAAGATTGAATTAATTACACTGTACCCGGTTGAAACAACCATACATGTACTTCCGTGCCAAGGCGATTCTAAGTAAAATAATTGATTTTTTTTAAATTTACAAATGTCTGTTGACGTGTTGCATAAATACTCTCGTATTTTAAAATTCTAATGCAAAATATTAGAAAATTATGTGTCATTTTTATTCTTTTATGATGATTATTTTAGCTAATCTTTACATGTACATGTATCTGTAGATATTTTCCGGCCGTGATTATATTTGGACAAGAATATAGAAAGAGGCAATCAAATTATTTGTTATAGATTAAATTTTCAAAACTAAATAAGTAATGTGCTTTCATAGATTTTATTGAACAGAGAATTGTACGAGAGAGAGAGAGAGAGAGAGAGATACCCCCCTTCATTCTCAGATATCTGTTGTATCAAATAAAAATTCTTATTATTTTTCCTAAATTTTCCAAGCAATAAAAGCAATAAAAGTAATCAATTTTTTATGATTAACAAATCCATTTGACAGTATTCATCGGCTTTTATTTTCCATCTTCAAGTTCACACGGTTCACAGGAAATAACATGCTTGTCCTGTCAATCAAAATAATTTGACACAGTGGAGGTATGGAAATCTAGTTTCACCGAACATGCCGAAGGCAAAGAGTCACTTACTATTTCCAAGAAGTTTAAATACTTTTTCCTATCATTTCTAGATCAGATTTTCGCATTTCTGCAGAAAAAAATAAATAAATAATGGGAATATATACTTGGAAGGATTAAGTTTGAAATTGAATTTAAAACATATTCCCTGCCAATGAAAAATACTTTTTTCGACACATGTATATTTATACCCCACGCAACTAGTTGCGGGAGGTATAATGTTTTTGACCCGTCCGTCAGTCAGTCAGTCAGTCAGTCCGTCAGTCAGTCCTCTTTTTTTGTCAGCGCAACTCCTCATAAACCGCTGCACAGAATTTCGTCAAACTTTGCAGATATTTAGGACACAATGTGTAGATGTGCATATTACCAGGAAATTCCGATTCCATTATTTTTTCCGGGAATTTCCGCACTTTTAAACTTAGGCATTTGGCCATACCTTGAATATAGAGATGAACAGTTTGTCAGCGCAACTCCTCATAAACCGCTGCACAGAATTTTGTCAAACTTTGCAGGTATTTAGGACACAATGTGTAGATGTGCATATTACCAGGAAATTCCGATTCCTTTATTTTTCCCGGATTTTCCTCACTTTTTAACTTACGCATTTGACCATGCCTTGAATATAGAGATGAACAGTTTGTCAGCGCAACTCCTCATAAACCGCTGCACAGAAATTCGTCAAACTTTGCAGGTATTTAGGACACAATGTGTAGATGTGCATATTACCAGGAAATTCCGATTCCATTATTTTTTCCGGGAATTTCCGCACTTTTTAACCTAGGCATTTGGCCATACCTTGAATATAGAGATGAACAGTTTGTCAGCGCAACTCCTCATAAACCGCTGCACAGAATTTCGTCAAACTTTGCAGGTATTTAGGACACAATGTGTAGATGTGCATATTACCAGGAAATTCCGATTCCATTATTTTTTCCGGGAATTTCCGCAATTTTTAACTTAGGCATTTGGTCATACCTTGAATATAGAGATGAACAGTTTGTCAGCGCAACTCCTCATAAACCGCTGCACAGAATTTCGTCAAACCCTGCAGGTATTTAGGACACAATGTGTAGATGTGCATATTACCAGGAAATTCCGATTCCTTTATTTTTTCTGGGAATTTCCGCACTTATTAACCTAGGCATTTGGCCATACCTTGAATATAGAGATGAACAGTTTGTCAGCGCAACTCCTCATAAACCGCTGCACAGAATTTCGTCAAACTTTGCAGGTATTTAGGACACAATGTGTAGATGTGCATATTACCAGGAAATTCCGATTCCATTATTTTTTCCGGGAATTTCCGCACTTTTTAACTTAGGCATTTGGCCATACCTTGAATATAGAGATGAACAGTTTGTCAGCGCAACTCCTCATAAACCGCTGCACAGAAATTCGTCAAACTTTGCAGGTATTTAGGACACAATGTGTAGATGTGCATATTACCAGGAAATTCCGATTCCATTATTTTTTCCGGGAATTTCCGCACTTTTAAACTTAGGCATTAGGCCATACCTTGAATATAGAGATGAACAGTTTGTCAGCGCAACTCCTCATAAACCGCTGCACAGAATTTCATCAAACTTTGTAGATATTTAGGACACAATATGTAGATGTGCATATTACCAGGAAATTCCGATTCCTTTATTTTTCCGGGAATTTCCACACTTTCCAACTTAGACTTTTTGGCCATATTTAGAATATAGAGATAACAGTTTGTTAGCACCACTCCTCTTAAACTGTTGTACATAGTTTCTTTTATCCCAAAGAGTTTTGCCTATTATTCAAGAAAATTTCTCCCCCCCCCCCCCCCCCACACCACTTCAAATTAATGTTTGGATTTGTATAATGCCAAGAAATTTTGATTCCATTATTTATCTAGAAACTTCATTCCACATTTAAATGTCCTCATATGTAAGACATTTTGATGTGAAGATTTTTTTGCAATTATTGCCCTTTTTGATCTATACTATGTATTTAAAGTGCACTGTGCCTTTCATTATGTGTTTCACCGTCAAGTTTTGGGGGAGCGTGGGGTATGTGAGCTAGCTCACTTTTTCTTTCATTTTAAATACTATTGTTTAATGACTGTTTTGATGTTCATTTTTAAGACTGATTTTTTGTGTTACAATACACATTAAATATTAATTAAAATATGCTGAAAATACTAACTAAGAATTTGATTTCGGGAGAAAAGGCGCCCGGGGGGGGGGGGGGCTCTTAATCAAACATATATTTAGGTACGGTGAAGGAAGGAATTTTCCCCCTCTAATAATAGACAACGTAAAGTGGGGAAAAAAAATTCTAATGTATTACATTTTAAATAGTTTGTTTTTTCTAAAATTTGAAATCACACTATCAATTTAATTAGCTCTAAAGATTTTTACTTAACTTCATATACGCAGTACTGTTCATAATTTTTAGACCTACATGTAGTTCTAATATGTTTTCGTGCATTGTTTTTTAAATACGTGTTAGAAATATTTTTTGTGTATTCTTGTCTTGTAAAAGACTTTTGGATTATTATCCATCCATTAACGATTTGTTGTCTTTTACATTACAACAAAATGTTGCCGTGCTTGAAGCATTTGTACATTGCACTCATTTCAATTTAATATTTTAGCATTGTTCTACATACGTGTAGGTATTTGATGAATTATTTTCTAGGGAAATTTCATGGATAAAGTAACAGATAAGTTATAATAATAGAAATATACATATAGTAGATACTTTTTGCAATTAAATAATTATTCTTCAAACACGATATTTTAGTGATTTAATTAAAAAACGAGTAAACCCTTACCGTCAAAAAGATAAGTCCTTTCACTCCGGAGTTCCGAATGACAATGAAGACTGAACGATAAGTGAACGGTGAACGCAAAGTAAACGGAACGAAGAGCGAACGGTGAACGCCAGCGCACGGTGAACGGAGAGCGAACGGTGAACGCACGGTGAGCGAACGGAAAAATGGGAAAGTAGAACGTTTCGGGGACTGTAAAGACAATCAATATTTATAGATTTTTGCTTGAGAGCCATGGCCTTAATGTTTGGAACACAAGAAACGCACATGTTAAATATGAAAGCCATCTTTCGTAAAAAAAAAAATAAGGCTGTGTCGTAAATAAAATTGTAAAAGGAAAACGGATTGGACCATTTGCACATGCAAACACAAAAGCCCAATAAACAGTTATTCAGTAAACATCAAGCGTTTGTGAAATTAGGGTTTAAAGTCCCTGGGGCCTATATGAAATAGGGAATAATTATCATTTGAAACATTTTTTTTTTGGTTGGAAAAAACTGAGGAAACAAACTTGTTTGTTTATTACCGTTAGTGTTCGCATCGTGGTAGGCTTTGTCAACGAACTCCGTCTTGCAAATATTTCCATCTCTATCCGCATCAAAATAATCAAAGAGAGGTTCCTTACATAGAAAATCTAATCCTACGTGCGCATTAAACTCCGTCCTTGACAGACAGCCATCACCTAAAAGTAAATAAATCTTAGATATCACACAAACCGTGTAAATGGGATTTTTTTTTAGAAAGATGCAAAATGATAATAGATCTTTTCTTCTTTCTTTTAAATGTGCATTTCTCACATTAGTAGCACCTTCTCTTAAATAAATTTGGTGAGTCAAGAGTGGAACATGGCCTTAACCCAAGGTCACTTATACAAGTTAAAGGTCACCGACAGAAAAAGTTCATATTTCGAGTCCGTCCATTTTTCTTACGGATAAATTTGGCGAGTTTGCTTATGACCTGAGGGTGTGTCATGACTTTGACCCAAGGTCATTTGTGCAAGTATTAGTGACTTGCAACATTCTCTGAAACCTCCCTAACCAAAAAATATAGTTATCCATAATTTACTACAGTTTACTATAGTTAATTATAGTAAATCAAAGTGTCGAAGTTTTCGATCAAGTTTATCAAAGTGTCAAAGTTTTTCAGAGTGTCAAAGTTTACGATAAAGTTTTTCAAAGTGTCAAAGATTACCATAAACTTTTTCAAAGTGTCTAAAGTTATCGATAAAGTTTTTTAAAGTGTCAAAATTTCGCCAAATTTTATCAAAGTGTCAAAGTTTTCGACAAAGCTTTTCAAAGTTTCGCCAAATTTTATCAAAGTTTCAAAGTTTTCGATAAAGTTTTTCAAAGTGTCAAAGTTTTCGTCAAATTTTATCAAAGATTCAAAGTTTTCGATAAAGTTTTTCAAAGTGTCAAATTTTTGATAAACTTTATCAAAGTGTCAAAGTTTTTGATGAAGTTTTTCAAAGTGTCAAAGTTTCGCCGAATTTTATCAAATTTTCAAAGTTTTCGTCAAATTTTACCAAAGATTCAAAGTTTTCGAAAAAGTTTTTCAAAGTGTCAAAGTTCTCGATCAAGTTTTTAGTTCTTCTGAGCCAAAGGCTCAAAGAGCTAATGCTATGGCCATTTGTGCGGTGTGCGTTAACTTTTTAGAATATGGACCATAACTCAAGAAACCCTTGGCTAATCATTGTCAAATTTGTTACAGGGTATCCTTGGCCCAAGGGCTACCATTTATACTAAAACTAGGGTTGGGACCCTAAAACAAGGGGAGATAATCAGGAAAATGGAACCAAAAGTACTGGTTGCTAAAAAATCTTCTCCAGAACCACCAGGCAGATTTTCACCAAACTTACATACAAGGTTCAGGATATGTTAAATAAAAAAATTGTTCAAGGCATGACCCTGGGGCAAAGGGCGTGGTCTCAAGGTCACTTCAAAGTTAACCAAAATTTACACTTAATAAGAACGTTGATATTTTGCTTACTATAAAGACTAGGATCATCAAATCTTGTAAGTTAATGCATCTAAGGATTTCACATCATGTTAACACAAAAATAGGTCACGGTGACCTACTTTTTAAATTTTACGGGATTTTATTTTCAAATTGATTTGGATGCATATTTTGGACACTTTAAGGCCTATGATCATCAAACTTTGTCAGTTGATGCATCTTGGGTCCTTAAACAAGGTCAACTTAAAAGTAGGTCACCGTGACCTACTTTTTTTTTTTTATTTTATGGCTCATCTTTTCTGAAACATTTCATCCCATTATTTCAGATACTGAGAGGTTTAGATTCACCAAATCTTGTAAGTTGATGCATCTTAGGGCCTTAAAACATATTTATGAAAAAGTAGGTCACTGTGACCTACTTTTTGAATTTTGCAGGCATTTGTTTTCAAATTGTTCAAAAGGCATATTTTGAATACTTTCAGACCTATGATCATCAAACTTTGTCAGTTGATGCATCTTGGGTCTTCGGAAAATGTCGACCAAAAAGTAGGTCACGGTGACCTACTTTTGACATTTTATAGCTATATATATTTCAGTATCTTAGGTACTTTTTGGCTTATAATCATCAAACTTTGTCAGTTGATACAACTTGGGTTTTCGGAGAATATTGAGCAAAAAGTAGGTCACTGTGACCTAGTTTTGACATTTTATGGCTATATTTATGTATCTTAGGTACTTTTTGGTCTAGAATCATCAAACTATGTCAGTTGATGCAACTTGGGTTTTCGAAACCTGTCGACTAAAAATAGGTCACTGTGACCTAGTTTTGAATTTTATGGCTATATTTAAGTATCCCGGGTACTTATTGGCCTAGAATTGTCAAACGTTGTCAGTTAAGGCATCTTGGGTTTTCGGAGAATGTCAACCAAAAAGTAGGTCACAATGACCTATTTTTGAGTATCTCAGTTACTTATTTGCTTAGGATCATCAAACATTGTCAGTTGATGCATTTTGGGTCCTCGGAAAATGTTGACCAAAAAGTAGGTCATGGTGACCTACTTTTGACATTTTATCGCTATATTTAAGTATTTTAGGTACTTTTTGGCTTACAATTATCAAAACTTTGTCATTTGGTTTTTCGAAGAATGTCGACGAAAAAGTAGGTCACTATGACCTAGTTTTGACATTTTATCGCTATATCTTAGGTACTTTTTGGCTAAGAATTATCAAACGTTGTCAGTTGAGGCATCTTGGGTTTTCAGAGAATGTCGACCAAAAAGTAGGTCACAATGACCTACTTTTAATTATCTCAGATACTTATCGGCTTAGAATCATCAAACATTGTCAGTTGATGCATTTGGGTCCTCGGAAAATGTCGACCAAAAAGTAAGTCACGGTGACCTATTTTTGACATTTTATTTTAATATCTCTAGTAATAATTGACTTAGAATCATCAAACTCTGATAGTTGATGCATCTTTGGTCCTTGGGGAATGTCAACCATAAGAAGGTCACAGTGACCTACTTTGATATTTGAGGTACTTATTCAATAGAACCATCAATCTTTGTCAATTAATGCATCTTGAGTCCTCAGAAAGTTTCAAATCAAAAAGTTGGTCACCATGTCCTACTTATGGTATTTTATAGCTATACTGAAATATCTTCAGTCCTAACAGGCAAAGAATCATCAAACTTTGTCAGTTCATGCATCTTAGGATACTTAGAGTAAGAGGCTGCAAACAGAAGTGATAGCTTGTACAATTTATCAGAAGAGCGATTCAAGGCCCTTGGGCCTCTTGTTTAAAGTGTATACTGTTTAACGTCCCTCTGAAGTATTTTCAACTCTAATTGGGACGCCACCACTTGCCGTTGGAAATCTGCAAATGTTGTTCTATACTCGGCACTCAGGGCCATTGAGTATTGAGGGATCTTATTGTGCCATCACCTACTGCGACACGGGACCCAGGTTTATCCGGTATCATTCGAAGGACCGGTCCCACAGTGGGATTCGACCCCGCGACGTAAGGATCATCTCCTTCGAGACTCTAGAGCAGAGTTTTAAAAATTGCATTAATTTTGGTGGTTTTAGCCCCACCCCTCATGCCCCAGGGGATATAAACATAAAAGTCACGATTTTTGTCCCCCTTCACTGATACATGCTAAATGCCAAATTTGGTTGCATTTGGTTAAGTTATTTCAGAAAGAATGCTAAAAGTGTTCAAATGTTGAGACACAACGCAGGACGACGGACGCAAACAGATAGCAACAGGTCACCTGAGTGACTCTGGCGACCTAAAAAGCAAAACAGTATTATCATAGAAGACTTTTTTTAAAAATATGTTTTTTAATACCCATTAGGGACTACATATCATTATCGGTTTGAAATGTCAAGAAATGCCCATGACGGCCTCAGAGAATTATCTTACTAGAACTTATCTTGGTCAGATTTTCTAAAAACGGATGTGGCATCCTAAAGATTCTTGCTCATGTGATACATTTAACATGTAAATGTGATACATGGCCATACATCAGGTTGATTAAAGAAGATATCCTCAACGGACTTTAATGTAAACACAACTGCCTCTCTGGTGGTACCAAAACTCGTGATATATTGTAAATGTGTCAAAACATTATCTATAAATTTTATATTGTCTTTCACTCATTTTTTTTTTTTTGCTAGCCTCTGTGGGAATTTGTCACATAATAATTTTTGTAATTTTAGCCACGTTTCTAAATAGCAATCAAGTTAAATTTACCCAGTTAAACGATGCAATGACATTTCATCAACTTGAAGATTGAGGCGAGAAGCGGACTGGGGAATGATGTTTGACCTTTTGACAGTCCTTATTGATTATCTCTAATTTTTGAATAATTTTGGTCGACCGAGATAAAAATATTTTAAAATGCTAACATAGGAATGTTACCATTTTATTTATGTGAACTTGCTGAGAAAGCAATGGAAATAACAATGTGGCAGTTTCTTAGTGTTGCGTTTTTTCTTTGGATGCAGACTAGAAGAATTGATTGTGTAAGTTATATTTGCGAGATCTCAAAAATATGCGTACTTTTGATTAATTGATTTAAGGAACATTTTTCCAAACATACGTTCCATACATACAAAATTTGATGTGCTAATTTAAATCCTTAAAGATGAGAAAAGTTAAATGTAGTACAATTAAAATCCCTTCCCCGTAAAAGAAAGAGGTACAATTTGGGCTTTATTGTGCTCTTCAAATTTAATGTTTTCAAAAAGATATGAAATTGGCTGATTTATGAGTTGAGTATATAAATGTGATAAATCATGAAAGAATATGACATGAAGGAGGACCATTCTAGAATTATGAAGTTATTAATTTTGTACCTTTCTAAGATTATATGTCTTAAACAGATGTAGTCCCAAAATGACTCATTGCAGGGGTATTTCTTAGAAAAAACTGTGTCCACAGCCATTACCCACTTCTATTTTCATATGTGTTGTTAAAAGCCTTTGAAACATTATATTTCTCAGAATCATTGTGAGTGACCGATAGATGTCCTCTACATTATCTGAAAGAAAAAAATCCACTGAAAATTGATGTATTCTGCAACTTTTGAAAAAAGGAAATACTAAATATACTTCATGACGTCACAACTAGCATTTAGTACGCCGTATGAGAAAAATGATCGATTTTTTTAAGCATGAAATTTCAAAAATTCTGAATGGATGAATTGCAATTTGTTTACTCCACTTCCATATTTAAAAAAAAAATGAGGACCAGATTTGTATTGAAACTACCTTGTTCTGTACGAGTGCCTTTGATATAAATCGTCTTTTTGTTTTTGGCTGGTGTAAGAAAAAAAATAATTGTTTCTATATTAAGTCTGTTGGAATGAAAAAAGGTTTGAACAATCAAGTTGTATTTGTACAGGTATTGACCTCTCTAAATGATTTGGTATGAAGTTTTAATACTAATCATTGACGGTCATGCAAGTTTGGTCCTTAGTAAAGGTTTCATGTTTTCGATATTTTTTTCCTCAAACGCTAATACAGATTTTTTTCTTCGTTTCAAATGAGAAAGATTATACAATAACAGTGTTACAGCAATGTTTTTAAAAAAATATTTCACAGCAAACGATGGAAACTATCCGGCCATTTGGAAAGGTGAAAATACAACCCTTAAATTTCAGTAATGCATTTGATCAAGGGAAGAGAGTAGCAACCACCCGCTGTGTATTCCATGGGCCCCGCGATTTGACGGCAACATTTTCTAACATCGATGGAACATTTAACAAAGGTTATTACTTTCTAACCTAAAGTATTATATGCTTTAGTATATATAAAGTCTAAAGTAGATTGATTTGATTCAAGTAAAGGTTAACAGCAAAGTGTTTTTTAAGAACATAATTCTAAAGGAAAACATTTATTTTAGTATTGTTTATAGTTTTTCACACTTGGAAGTAAAATTTTCCCCGTTTTGAATTCGCCCTAACATAGTTCTGATGAAGATATTAATGACTTTTTTTTAATTCGCCCATTTCTAATTTCGCCTTGGAGAAGGGCGAAAATGTCCCTGTTACAGTTTTTGGTAGGAATTTTTCTCTAAAAATTTTATATTACTGTGTTCTTTTAATTATCTGATATGTGCGCGTTTCTATTCAGGGAAGGTCATTGACAAAGACACGACAGAGTACGAAGCAGTTTTTCAGTCCTCTATGGATGTTGAAAGTTACGGAAAAATAGATTTGCTGTCTGCATCAACTTTAGAATCAATGACTATAGATTTAGACCTTCCCAAGACAAGTAAATCTATGCAGAACAATTTTCCTTTTACAAGCTGCAAGTTTGAAGTCCAAAGGTCCAGCGATGAACAAACAACTAACTATACTGCTATTGCGAAAGAGTGCGGGAAGATGGCGAGCAACGGGATGTATCTTTATTTCCCAGTTAAACTGACGGAATGGAACCATGTCAAATATGCTAAAGTGTCAACTAGTTTCTATCAGTCACCAGAAACTACGGCAAATGTCGTTATTAAGACAAACGAATTGGCTACTGATGGTGTTGACATTAAATCTGTCCACTTCTCCATTATGAACTACTACGGGGACTATGCGTCTTTAGCTCATTATCTTACTTGGTCATTCAGGCTTATATAGCCACCCCTCCAATCATAGATCAATATCGAATTTATTGTGAAATATCGGTGTTATCTATTATTAAATCCGTAACAATGTACATGAAGCAGATTTAAATGTAAAGTAAACCGTCAACTGTTAAACTCAAGTGTCAATAGAATAATAGTGAAATACATATGCAAAGGATTCGTGTTTAAAAATTCAGACTATGTTAACATGCAATAATATCAGTTTCAAAGTCTCGGCATGCGTTTGGGTAACTTTAACAAATCAACATTTAATTTCGACCAAACAATTAAGCGGACAGTCATTTTTTTTTGGTTTTTTTTTTTTTTTTTTTTTTTTTTTTTTTTTGGTTGTTTCTTTTCTTTTTTTTTTGGATGTGGTACACATAAACTGTTCTGCCGATTTAAGCTTTAAAATTTATTTCAATTTTGCTGTTTGATATCATGCTTGTAAATTTTACTTGTATAAACAAGACGTAAGATACAAGGTTTTGCTGTTTAGTTTGTCATCTAATTACAAGTTTTCGAGAAATTATCACCGTGCAGAATTGACCCTTTTTACAAATTTAACTTTTTCAGATTTCAAACAATTCATTTTCAGTATATAGGTAGACCCCCCCCTTGGTATCCCTGACCCAGGGGCCTTGAAATTCACAATGCTAAAAGAAGAGCCCTTGCACATCATAACTTTATAAATAGTTCATCTGAGGAGAAAAAGATTTTCATAGATGTAATGTATTTTCACTATATAATCATTATAGAGCCACACCCAAACACCATAACCCCTGACCCAGGGGCCTTGAAATTCACAATTTTTGTAGAGACACTCTTGCTCATCATAACTATTTACTTAATTAGTTTATTTAAAACTCGGGAACAGAGAAGATTTTCAAAGAAATAATGTATTTTCACTATATAATCAATAGAGCCTTGCCTTAAAACCAGAATCCCTGACCCCGTGGCCTTGAAATTCACAATGTTGGCAGAAGCACTCTTGTTCATCATAACTATGTACTTAATTAGTTTATTTAATATCTAGGATCAGAGATTTAATGCATTTTCACTATATAATCAATAGAGCCCCGCCCTAACACCAGAACCCCTGACCCTGGGGCCATGAATTTCACAATTTTGGAAGAGGAGTCGATGCTGATTACAATCATACCAACAGTTTGACTGTTTGATGTCTAGGAGTAAAACGAAGATTTATAAAGATTGCATTAATTTTAGTGATTTTTGCCCCACCCCCCTGGCCCCTACCATGAAATTCAAAATTTTTGTTCCCCTTCACACACAGATGCTATATCCCAAAATTGGTTGAAATTGGTTCAGCGGTTTCGGAGAAGCTGAAAATGTTCAGATGTTAACAAACGACGGACGACGACGGACGAAAATGGATAGCAAGAGTTCACCTGAGTTTACTCAGGTGACCTAATAAAATCACATATTTTCGAGAGAGCAAATTTTCGTGGATTGAGTAAAATATTTTGGTTCATGGGGAATTGCTCGGTAATAATATAACGAAAATTGGTGATTCCACATTATTGTTCCTCATCCTGATATATGTTCATGTGCCGGTGTATTTGAAAAAAAAATCACCGTTTTCTTTAATTTAATTTTTTTACCTGCTACGCATTGAGGGAAAATAGCAAAAGAAAAAAAAATTTGTTAACCCAGGTGAGAAATAAAACAGAACCACGTCTGCTTTCAAATTGACATTTTTACCCTTTTTGAAAACTTGATTAAAAAAAAAACATGCACAAAACTGTTGAACCGTATATACAATGTGTGACCAGGAAATACAATGTGTAATTAAAATGTGTAAATATTTGACTAGGAAATTTGTCATATAATTAGTATTTGTACTTAACAGTTTCTGAATTACAATTTATCTGGAATTAAACGATGAAATGACATTTTATGAACTTTCAGATTGATGCGACAAGTGAATGATGTTTGACCTTTTAATAAATATTATTAATAATCTCTTATTTTTGAATCATTTCGGTTGACTTGGATAAGAATAATTTTAAACATTAAACATACTGTACTTTCCCTTCATTTAGCTTAACTTGTTAAAGCAAGCCATGGAGATGCCGATATAGCAGTTTCTTACTGTTGCGTTTATTCTCTTGATACAGACCGGGAGGTCTATTTAACTGAATATATATTCGATTGATTGATTGCGTAACGTCTTCACTCATGCAGACACCACTTGCTGGTGGAAAGCTACAGATTGTGTCCAACACTCGGCATTCAGGGCCTCTGAGCAGCGTGAGAATTTTTTTTTCATGCCAGTGCCTACTGCGACACGGGACCTCGGTATATACCGTCTCATCAAAAGGACCGGTCTCCAAGTCCAACAGTGGGGTTATATACATGTATGTTTGAAGGTTTAAATTGTAGTCCAAGAGTTTGTATCATTTTCTTTATCCAGGTTTAAGCTTAAATTCTTTTGAATAAAAATTCTTTGGGATTTCCGCAATGCTTTATGTTTTCAGACAAAGAAACGTACAAGCACGTATGTCACATGAAACAATTGCTGAGGTGCAAAATTTCTAAAAATATTCATTGTGCTTATTCTATTTTTTAAAGGAGAGAAAAGTGAAATCTATGTACAACTGTTTATATCTGTTTTCTAGTGAAGTTGTCTGTCGAGTTTATTTGAAATACGAGGGTCGCTAGAAAAGTTCGCGGACACATTGAATTACGGAAAATCTATTGTGTACTGTGAAGTATGACCTATGTCTGAATAAATTCCTACATTTTGTTTATTGGTAGGTAAAAAATCAGGTCCATTTAATAAAATCTTGAAAATTTACAACGATTTTTACTATGAGGTCATGGGATTCACGGAGCAATCACTTGACGTAAGGCGATGTGACAACCAGATTTCAACCCGTTAAGCTTTGTCGCAGTTCTATAAATCTTCAGATTTTTCTTATCTTTTTCTACTTTAAAATTGAATATCTATAACAAGACATGTTACTTTTCTTCTATAATGTCTTTTGCACTGATTCGGATATTATTGATCTTAAAAAAAAGTCTATGCAGTTAATCAGTTAATCGATCAAGTATGGAAACTATGCAAAACCATACAGGCGCAACGCAACGTTCATGCGATACGGGGGTATTGAAGTATCGCTGGAGTTAATCATTCAAAATGTCAATTCTTCCATTCTTATGAAGCTACAACCATTTGAAAACTTGTCCTTTGTATTTATAGGAAATTTCCTGCAACATCTTGAATATTTTAATCTCTTTTCAGACATTTTCCAGCCTGCAAACATAATTTTTAGCTCTACTGGTCAGAGACCAGAAGAGCTTATGCGATAGTAATGCGTCCGTCGTCCGTCCGTCTGTCTGTCTGTAAACAATTTTTCAAAATGCTACTCCTCCTACAGTTTTGGTCTGATTTCAATATAACTTGGCACACAAGTAGACTACACTAAGATACATAATTCTGTGTATCGGTTTTTGATTTCGATGAACGGTGTTGCCGTGGTTACTAAAACTAGAAATTTCTGTGAAATTCTTTCAAAATGCTACTCCTCCTACAGTTTTAGTCTGATTTCAGTATAACTTGGCATACAAGTAGACTACACTAAGATACATAATTATTTTTATCGGTTATTGATTTCGATGAACGGTGTTGCCGTGGTTACTAAAAATAGAAATTTGTGAAATTCTTTCAAAATGCTACTCCTCCTACAGTTTAGTCTGATTTCAGTATAACTTGGCATACAAGTAGACTACACTAAGATACATAATTCTGTATATCGGTTATTGATTTCGATGAACGGTGTTGCCGCGGTTACTAAAAATAGAAATTTCTGTGAAATTCTTTCAAAATGCTACTCCTCCTACAGTTTTAGTTTGATTTCAATATAACTTGGCACACAAGTAGACTACACTAAGATACACAATTCTGTATATCGGTTTTTGATTTCAATGAACGGTGTTGCCGTGGTTACTAAAAATAGAAATTTCTGTGAAATTCTTTCAAAATGCTACTCCTTCTACAGTTTTAGTCTGATTTCAATATAACTTGGCACACAAGTAGACTACAATAAGATACATAATTCTGTGCATCAGTTTTTTTTTTATTTCGATGAACGGTATTCCGTGGTTACTAAAAATAGAAATTTCTGTGAAATTCTTTCAAAATGCTATTCCTACAGTTTTAGTCTGATTTCAATATAACTTGGCACACAAGTAGACAACACTAAGATACATAATTCTGTTTATCGGTTTTTGATTTCGATGAACGGTGTTGCCATGGTTACTAAAAATAGAAATTTCTGTGAAATTCTTTCAAAATGCTACTCCTCCTACAGTTTTAGTCTGATTTTAATATAACTTGGCATACAGGTAGACTACACTAAGATACATAATTCTGTATATCGGTTTTTGATTTCGATGAACGGTGTTGCCGTGGTTACTAAAAATAGAAATTCCTATGAAATTCTTTAAAAATGCTACTCCTCCTACAGTTTTAGTCTGATTTCAATATAACTTGGCACACAAGTAGACCACACTAAGATACACAATTCTGTGTATCGGTTTTTGATTTCAATGAACGGTGTTGCCGTGGTTACTAAAAGTAGAAATTTCTGTGAAATTCTTTCAAAATGCTACTCCAAATACAATTTTAGTCTGATTATAATATAAATGTGGCATGCAAGTAGACTGCACTAAGAACATAAAGAGACTTAATCAAGGCTCATTATTCTATTTATTGCTGTTGAAAAGTTTCAGTTTCCAACTGCTTAAGTACTTTTCTCTTCCTTTGCTATAAGTACAAACCAGTAGAGCTTCAGTCTCGACAGAGACTTCTGGTTACGTAGTGCAGTGCTCCATGACGCTCAATGACGTTCCGATTTTTGGCTGTGTTTTTACGCGTTGATCATTTATAAACGGCTATAAAACAGTCATATACCCTCCAATTTAGTTCAAAATTTCTCCCAGTGACGTTTTATGGATACTTTAGCGGCAGGTAAAAAATCATAAATATCTTTGCGGTACAATTGTGCAATTTTTAATTTTAATAAAGAGTCTTTGTGATGTAAACGTGCCAAAATGTAGCATGCTCCGTGAAGCAAGTTTTATCAAAATAAAAAAGCTGTAAATTTTTCAATAATCACCGGAGAGCAGCAAATTCTTGTATATTTATTGGAAAAGAGGCAAAGATTTTATTTGGAAAGTTTGACCGGTTTCGTGGAAATAGCACGCTCACAATTGAACTTGTCCGCGAACTTTTCTAACACCCCTCGTATATCGACTTTCAAAAAGGGAAAATAAAGAACTGTCTCTTGATTAAGTATAATGCAAGGAAAAAAAGAAAACAACAAATAGGTCTGAATACACAGGGTGTAATTGTATTCATCTCTTTAAATGATTAGGTTAAGGGTTTCAAAACAATTCACTGGACAGTGGTTGTCATCTAATTTGGGTCTCTTTTAAAGGTTTTATGTTAACGATATTCTTTGCAGATGGTAATTGAGGTTTTTTTCTCTACACGTAGTCTTTAAATGAGCAGGATGGATCAAAAACAGTGCTGTAATAATGTATAAATATTGCTTCACAGCACACAACGGAAACTATCCGGCGATTAGGAAAGGTGAAAATACAACCCATATCTATCATTAATGCACTTGATCAAGGGAAGAGACTAGCAACCACCCGCTGTGTATTCCATGGGCCCCGCGATCTGACAGGAACATTTTCTGGCATCATCGATGGAACATTTAACAAAGGTTATTACTTTCTAACCTAAAATATTATATGTTTTAGTTTATTAATTCTTAAGTAGATTTCGAAGGAAAACATTACTTGTATTATGTAGGTAGGTTGGTGACAACTTTTTATACTACTGTTTTCTATTAATTATCTGACATGTGCGCGTTTCTATTCAGGGAAGGACATTGACAAAGACACATCAGAGTACGAAGCAGTTTTTCAGTCCTCTATTGAATTTATCAGTTTTGGTAAAATAGAACTTCAGTCTGCATCAACATTAGAATCTTTGGCTGTAGATTTTGATCTCCCTGAAGCAAACAAATCCTTTCAGACCAATTTTCCTTATACGAACTGCAATGTTTGAGGTACAGAGGACCTGCTATTGCGAAAGAGTGCGGGAAGATGGCGAGGGGTGATTTGTATCTTTATTTCCCTGTTAAACTGACTGAATCTAACAGTGCAAAATATGCGAAAGCGTCAACTAGCTTCTATCATTCACCGGAAACTAAGGCAAATATTATAATTAAGACAAACGAATTGGCTACTGATGGCGTGGACATTAACTCTCTTTACTTTTCCATTATGAACTTTTACGGGTATAATTACCCTCTATCTCATTTTATTACTTGGTCAGTTCGGCTTAAATAGCCATCATTGCGCTCAATATATACCCTTATAGTTCTATATCCACTAAGACTTAGATGGGGAGGTACGAATGGGAGGGTATTCAAAGTTTAAAGTTTGTAAACCTTCACTTAAGGCTATCTTTAAAGAAATATTTCTGATATCTGTACTCCGACCCATATTTTTCAAGGATGGTAGGTAGGTAGTTATTTTTCGCTTTACAGTATTGGACAAAATTTTAACTGTCATAAAAATTACAGACTCAGAAATTTATTGTTTTCATTACACACTTGATTGCTAGACATATGTTGTGTTTATTGCTATAAAAATATCAATTGAAAAACATCCTAGGGAAATATTACTAAGGAACTACAGCAAAACTCGTTTAGTACGAACACAGATATTGCGAATTTACGGATATGGCGAAATCATGGATCCCCAGCTATATAAATTTAATGAATTTCTAATACGGTTATAACGAATTACGGATATAACGAAGTAATTTCATGGGTGCCAGTGACTTCGTTATAACCCAGTTTCAATGTAAATAAAAAAAGTCCTCTATCCTTTTACATATTGTAGTGTAAGAAGTGGATGCTAACGACAACTAGTGCTGGACTGAAATACGTTTACTAGGGAAGCTCATTCCACTGTACGGCGTCTTACTTGCCCGTCATTTGTTTTGATCATCGTCGAAGATCAAAGTGTCGAAAACCAGGGACAGCAAAGGTCACAACTATTCTGATCATCATCAAGAATTATTATGGTCAATAATAGTTTGTTCATTTAAATTTTTGTCTTTTTTCTTGAGGGGTGGCCTACATTTTCTCTTTTCTTGGAGGTAAAACGCCCCTCCCCTTCTTTCGCGGTAATCCCCCAAAGGGGGGCGTCATTGCTGTCACTGCAGATCACGCTTGCGCAAGATTGGATTTGAATTCGTACAAATAAATTTAAGCTTGACTATATTATTAAATCGTTTACATTTTAATCGTTCTTAGTGAAAAATTGCATTCACTGTGTTAAAATAACGACTTTAAGTTGATTCTGCTGAAATTGAAAGGAATTGTCACGTGGTCTAATGTCTATGTAGGAAAGAAAATTATCAATGGCTCTCTTTTTTTTGTCTTTTCTTATGCAACGATATATTAGGCAGATTCACTTTACATGTCTCACGAGCGTCTCTTGTTAATTGTTATTATTGTTCGACAAGAGTCACAAATGTAAATGTTATCAAGGTTCGGAAAAATTGATGTCCAATACCGATGAAATGTTTTAGAAAATACTTTAAAGTCTATGTTTTAAATAAACGCACCGTTCACGGTAGCTCAGTCGGTAGAACGCTCGGTCTGTGATCGGGAGGTCGTGAATTCGAATCTCGGCCGCGACTGACCTGTCGATAAAAAATTGGTAGCAACTGTTCCTTCGCCATGCGCTTGGCAATTTCTACTGAAAGTTGCAGGTCCTTCGGATGAGACCTTAAAAAACCGAGGCCCCGTGTCAGCGTCAAGCGTTGGCACGATTGAGATCCCTCAATGCTCAATGGCCCTGAGTGCCGAGTAAGGGTTTAAATTTGAAGCCCTTCACCGGCATACGGTGACGTCTACATATGAGTGAAAAAATCTCGAGAGGGAGTTCAACAATAAAATATTTTTTGTTACTTCCGTACATAAAAACTCCTCAAAAAGACACTCGAAGAACTATCTTAGAATTATAAATTCGGGCAACAACTGCTCCCTAATTACTCTAAGGTTAACTATGCAATTCGAGTTGAAATGATTCAAGAATGTATTCCATTTCGATGTTTTTATTTGCACTGGATGATACTTTAGTTTCTCTTTCGGAATTTATAAGAGTTCTTCCCTATGTTTGTCACTTCCAATTCCATTTTACGACGTATTCTACAAAATAAGGGTCAGTCGAAGGCTATTACTCTCTGATTGACCCATCCTACGATTTTCACCCTTCCGATAGCTTTCCAAATTCTTAATCCCGGATTGTTTTTTCAATTTAAAGAAATATTGTCAAGGGTATATAAGTTCATGCGTTTCCCTTACACATTTCCATACACCGACCCATTAAAGTATCAAGCTGATGTTACACTTTCATTATCTAACAGCCGTGCGAATTGATCACGGTTTTCCTTAATAACATTTTCACCCAGTCAAATAATTGCAGCTGCTTCCTAGACCGCTGATCGATATGGCATGATGTGGTACTTTCTCCAGTTTGGCTTTTGGGCGTTTGCTTCAGATTCGGTAAACCGAAATTATATCTTGTTCATCAAGATCCAAGCCTCCCTTTTTTGACAACCTAGGTTATGTTCTCTTTTTTGTTTCTTTTACACTGCATATTTTAATATTATTCTTTCTATTGTACTCTTCATTATAATTAGCCTTAACTGTGGCAAATGTCGCTTTATCTCGCACCTCTTCCATTTCTTTTCACAATTCTCTTGTTAGCTCTACATGCTGTACTTGTCAGAGGACAGAAGAGCTAATGCGATAGTAATGTGTCCGTCCGTCTGTCTGTCCATCTATTAAAACAATTACAAAATGCTACTCCTCTTACAGTTTGGGTCCCATTTTAGTATAACTTGGTTAACAAGTAGGCTACACTAAGATACTGAACTGATGAGCAGTACGATTGTCATATCTTGATCGAAGGCCACGATGTCTCCCAAAATGTTCTTCAAGAGGATCCTGAGAGAAGTCATGGCTTGGCACATAAAGTAGCCATTGTCCTATAAGGTACCTAGTTGCCTCCGTGAAAGCATTGACTGTAAATTCCAAAAGCATCTTTTTGATAAATATATATGAATCTGATTTAAAATTCTGACTTTCTCATACTTGATTTTGTTTTCATGATTTATGAAAATTTGAGAACAAGGATATTTGACTTGGAAATAACCATCTTTGATTCATTATTCATGAAAAATGAAAGAAAAAGTGAGCTAGTTCACATACCCCACGCTCCCCCAAAACTTGACGGTGAAACACATAATGAAAGGCACAGCGCACTTTAAATACATAGTATAGATCAAAAAGGGCAATAATTGCAAAAAAAAAAAATCTTCACATCAAAATGTCTTGCACATGAGGACATTTAAATGTGGAATGAAGTTTCTAGATATATAATTGAATCAAAATTTCTTGGCATTATACAAATCCAAACATTAATTTGAAGTGGTTGGGGGGGGGGGTGTGAGAAATTTTCTTGAATAATAGGCAAAACTCTTTGGGATAAAATAATGGAATATGTCCTAAATATCTGCATAGGTTGACAAAACTATGTACAACAGTTTAAATGGAGTGGTGCTGACAAACTGTTCATCTCTATATTCAAAATATGGCAAAAAAGTCTAAGTTGGAAAGTGTGGAAATTCCCGGAAAAATAAAGGAATTGGAATTTCCTGGTAATATGCACATCTACATATTGTGTCCTAAATATCTGCGAAGTTTAACGAAATTCTGTGCAGTGGTTTATGAGGTGTTGCGCTGACAAACTGTTCATCTCTATATTCAAGGTATGGCCAAAAACCTAAGTTTTTAGTGCAGGTTGTCCCGGAAAAAATAAAGGAATCGGAATTTCCTGGTAATATGCACATGTACACATTGTGTCCTAAATACCTGCAAAGTTTGACGAAATTCTGTGCAGCGGTTTATGAGGAGTTGCGCTGACAAACTGTTCATCTCTATATTCAAGGTATGGCCAAAAATCTAAGTTAGAAAGTGCGGAAATTCCTGGAAAAATAATGGAATCGGAATTTCCTGGTAATATGCACATCTACACATTGTGTCCTCAATACCTGCAAAGTTTGACGAAATTCTGTGCAGCGGTTTATGAGGAGTTGCGCTGACAAACCGTTCATCTCTATATTCAAGGTATGGCCAAATGCCTAAGTTAAAAAGTGCGGAAATTCCTGGAAAAATAACGGAATCGGAATTTCCTGGTAATATGCACATTTACACATTGTGTCCTAAATACCTGCAAAGTTTGACGAAATTCTGTGCAGCGGTTTATGAGGAGTTGCGCTGACAAAAAAAAAAAGAGGACTGACTGACTGACTGACTGACGGACTGACGGACGGGTCAAAAACATTATACCTCCCGCAACTAGTTGCGTGGGGTATAATTATGTAACGACGTAGACATAAATCATATAAGTACAGGTGTTTCACCTGTCATAACAATTCCATCATAGAAACTTATTGTTTTGCTCAGATTTTGGGAATCCTTGTCTGCCTTTGAATGCAATCATCCACTTCTCTAGATATCTGAATTCTGTTTCCAGGACCTGAATGAAAACTTTATGTTAAAGTGTTTGAGTGTGTCAACTACAAATTAAAAGTGACCCACATAAACAAGAGAAGGAATACCTAAAATCGTTGATCATTTTGTATTATGCACGGAGCCAGATCAAGTTTCCGAATTTGTGGAGAATGCTTTTTTCCTTCTAGACTTGCCTCCCTAAGGATACAAAATGTCTTACACTGACATCATCTACCCCTATTGCAGTATCATCCTGCTTTCAGGACTTCAAGACTCGTAACTTTTTGTTCTCCTCTCTTGTAGCTTTTACATGTACTTCGATTAGATTGTTTTGTGAAAGTTTTGTCATGCCCTCAATAAAAGCTGAGTGTCCTGGTAGATAACCATCTACAGTTGTGCCAGGTACAATCATTTCATTCTTAACAGGGATTTCCATATCTTCTGAAATTGCCACCTTACAACAAGTTGTCAAAGCATTGGTTGCAAATCTATGGCAGGGTACTTCTTCACCCTCCAATCCTGTACTTAAAATTTATTTTGCCAAGTTGATATTACAAAAACCTGAATGGGCAGACATTCCTGCAATGGGCAGTACTTTGAAATTTTACTGGCAGAGCTGGGATTCCTTAGAAGTGAAGGATAGCATATTATATTACAGGTTTGAAAACACATGAGATTTACCTCTTGGTTGGTCGTGATTCCTGAATCAGCAAAAGAGTCAATTCTTAGACAACTACATGAAGGAATCACACGGGGGCATTTAGGAATCAAGAAAACTTGACTCAAAGTTCAACAGAGATATTTCTGGCATCACCTGAAGAAAGATGTAGAGAGCTTGTGTCGGAACTGTTATTTTTGTGGGAGCAAGAAGCCACCTCCTCAGAAGTGGAGGGCGCATTTACAACAATATAATGTTGGAGCACCTTTTGAATGTGTAGGAATGGACATTTTGGGTCCATTTCCTAGAACTACTAAGGGAATAAATATTTGTTAGTAATTGGAGATTACTTCACCAAGTGGTTAGAAGCCATCCCCATAAAGGATCAAGAGGCTACCACTGTAGCGAAAGCTTCTGTAGATAGAACAGTGTCCATATTTGGAACACCTTTACAGCTCCATACCGACCAAGGTACAAATTTTGAATCTACATTTTCAAGCAAGTGTGGACCTTGCTGGGAATTCAGAAAACTAGAACGAATCCCCTTCATCCCCAATCTGATGGAATGGTCGACAGAGGAAATCGAACCATAAACCACATGTTATCAGCTTTTGTTTCAGAGAATCAAAGAGACTGGGATGAACATATTTACTTATTAATATTAGCAAACAGATCATCTGTGCATGAATCAACTAAGGTTACCCCCTATGAAAAAATGTTTGGTCGACAAGCCACCTTACCCATAAAATTGCTATATGGTACCCCTATTACAGATAACAATCCTCCACACTGCAGTGAGGAGTATGCATTTCAACTCCAGAAGAGAATTGAGAAAATACATGAATTTGCGAGAGAGAATCTTCAGCTGTCTTCAGATAACATGAAGCGGTGTTATGACAAACACTCAAATTTATTACAATTAGAGCCTAACGCATTAGTATGGCTATTCAACCCCTAAAGGTCTAAGGGCATCTCTCCCAAACTACAACGTAAATGGGTGGGTCCCTACACCATAGTACAGAAATCAAATGATGTGATTTTTAAAATCCAGAAGAACAAACACTCCAAGCCCAAGATTGTACATCATGATCGTCTCAAACCCTACACAAACAACAAACAGGAATGACAACTCAGAAAGATAGATACATGCACAAGCAACATCAAAGTTAAATAGCAAAACCATTATACACAAAAACCAGAAGTCTCTGTCGAGAATGTAGCTCTACTGGTTTGTACTTATTTAAAACCATTGCACTATTTTAAGTTTCTTTGTGTAGTCTACTTGTGTGCCAACTTATTTTGAAATCAAACTAAAACTGTAGAAGGAGTAGCGTTTTAAAGGAATTTCACGGAAAATTCTATTTCTAGTAACCATGGCAACACCATTCATTGAAATCAAAAACTTATGCACTATTCTTTGTATCTTAGTGTAGTCTACCTGTGTGCCAAGTTATATTGAAATCAGACCAAAACTGTAGAAGGAGTGGCCTTTCAAAGGAATTTCACAGAAAATTCTATTTTTAGTAACCATGGCAACACCGTTCATCGAAATCAAAAACCGATGCATTATTCTTTGCATCTTAGTGTAGTCTACTTGTGTGCCAAGTTATATTGAAATCAGACCAAAGCTGTAGAAGGAGTAGCGTTTCAAAGGAATTTCACAGAAAATTCTATTTTTAGTAACCATGGCAACACCGTTCATCGAAATCAAAAACCGATGCACTAATCTATGTAT